>NC_045740.1:5021840-5023351 GCF_008692095.1 Etheostoma spectabile
TGTGTGTGTGTGTGTGTGTGTGTGTGTGTGTGTGTAGGTACCAGCATTAAAACTGAGGGTTATAACTGTAGCATTAAAAGGTAGACACATTTTTGCCTTTACAGCCTGACTTACAAAAACAAAACAGTCGCAACACACTGACTGTAGTTGTACATGTCTTCTGGTGAATAAAATAAACAGGCTAATAGTTTGTAGATTTATACCTTCTCATTATTTCACTCTCAGTTAGTGGGAGAGCAAGTACTGGCCAATTGACACATAGTTCCCCAAACTAAAAAGCTGTGTTGGCATTGGGCCACCTGCAAACTACCCAGCAACTCAAAAGAGACTGCTCAGTCTGACGGGAGCAGTACGCCAAGTCCGATTCACTAAAACTACCATAAAAAAAACAAAGTGAATAATCATAAAATAAATCAAATTGTGTGATGGGCCATGTCTTTTGTCCACACCATCACACCAACAACCTGCACCATCAACAAATCCCAAAAGAAAACAGCCTACGTCAGCACAATCTGCTCCTTGATGTTCAAACTGTGTAACCCGATGGTAACAGTCAGGCCACATTCACAGCCAGCATGTAAATGGGCCAGTTGCTTTTACAGGCTCAAAAAAGACCCAAATCATGGAAATGAATCAATGATCCAGTCTCTATCTTTATAAGTCTGAAAACTTGTTGGACTTATTTATGTACAATAAATACAAAAACACAAAACTTGCATTGCCTAACAAAACAATATTGATAACAAAATAACCTACAGTAAAACATAAGGAATAGACTTATTCAGCTGTCATCAGGCTAATGGCTTTGGACAGTTTTCAGAGGCTTTTATTGGCAACCTCACATAAAGCCTCAAAATGTCCCAAGTACTGTACAAGACAGTTATCACATAAACTTGTCAACAAATATTGATGTCAAAACAATGAGTCACGATTAAACTAACAGGCATGGTTTTACATAGCCCAATTACTTAAGTTAGACATCTAGATATATCTTCATTACTAAAGACTGATAAACTGATCTTGTGCCTTAAATTGACCAGCTTAATGACATGAATTTGTGACCACATAACTAAAATTCTTTTTAACCTGTTAAAAGCTTTTAACCTGTTAAGTAAAACAACAATGAGGAGCCTCATGGGCCAGTCCCAGTAAGCACCCAGGGAAAACGTGTCAAACCAAAACAAACAATTCAGACTATTGCAGCCTCAGTCACATGTAGGCTAACCATCTGCATTTCAGAGCAGTGGTGAACATCAATAAGCTTCCTTTTGCTATTAAGATGACTAAGTCAGATTTTTTATGTACGGTATGTAATCACACAATATTGCGTTAGCTTTAAATTTAAGAGTCAGCAGCTGAGCTAATACATAATAAATAGACAATATTATATAATATATTTATCTTCATGGTAAAATATAAGGTTTTGAAAAACATGAAATGATAGGGACTATCCATGTGTAGCCTTTATCACCACAGTCTAGATAGACAACTAATCTAATGGTAATTTAGCT
>NC_045740.1:5023361-5023748 GCF_008692095.1 Etheostoma spectabile
CACCCCTGTCTTCTGCCTCAGTCTCCCGGCACTGGGAGGCTTCAGTTGGGATGAGAGTTGATAACAGCCCCGGCCCGGGATACATCCATTCCACTGTCAGCCCTCAGCCAGCTAGCAACCTTTCACCATCGTTAGAGCCCCAGCTGGGGTACACATCCACAGTCAGCCCCCAGCCAGCCAGCAGCCAGCCCGGTAAGCACTTAACTCCGGAGCTAAGGACGCTAACAGCAGTTGACTGAACCATTAGTCAACAGACCCAGGGACCCGAGTCAGAACAGTGGCTACTTGTAACATTACACCTCCGTTAGTGATACCGGTGCCCCCTCTTTCGTTTTTAGCCGTTTGTACAGTTAGCTAAATTTACCAGACAAAACAGGAATAAGGCAC
>NC_045740.1:5023758-5028308 GCF_008692095.1 Etheostoma spectabile
AAAGGACTACTAGTAATTTAAAAATGTGGTACCATTGGATCTGGACGAGAAGGATAACTCTGGAGTTAGAAGGGGTGTTTCGCGATTCTGCCTTCTCCCACCATGACACAGGTTTGTGAAGCTGAGTGTGGCGATTTCGGTTTTATTTTCCATATTGATACAGCCCTAATAGTATCTATAACTGCTGTATGAGTGTATTATTTCATTCAGACATGCAAAATAACAAAATATTTCAAGCCATATCTAATGATTTCAAACATTCTGAGAACAGATGATGAATCAGTGCTGACTGAATGACAACGCTTGTGATCTCTTTTGATCAGTCGCATGCATTAGGCAACCATGAAGGAAGGAGAGGAAAATGTAAAATGTACTGTAGTTCAGGGACTTTGTACCATAGCCTAATTCATGTAAATCCCAGTCATCAAAAAGAGAGGTATTTTAAGAAAAGTGTTTTAGGGGACATGGAGGATATATCACATTTCCACCAGCCCATATAGCACCAACAAATGAGTTGTGGATATGATGTTCAAACACAATCAATAGAGACAGACTTTAAGTAAAACATCTTCTAAAATTCCTGTTATACCATAGGTTGGCATGTAACTCAGAAATAGTTCCAGCATCTACTTAACACAAGTGTCATTTTAAATTGTGAGCAAACCATATAAACCCAAACAATGGGAACTGTTTTTTGACAGATTATTAACTGTCAGAAAACAAGAACACATTACACTTTGGCTCAACTCTCACAGTAAGCTCAGCTCTGAGCAGGGTAAGTCTGAATAAATAAAAGAAGCTCACAAGACAGCAACCACACTTGCCCATGTCTGTCTAGTATTTGCACAATGTTCCCGTGCAATCATTAACTTTTTGCGATAGGCTTCTACAGTACAGAAATGGGGAGTAAAGGTACCATATTTACAACCATGCAATATTTACTTCTAATACACAGCATGTTTTCAGTAGTAGCCCAGCATTTGGATGACTTTTCATTCATTTTAAGTGATAAAACTGGTGATCAATAACATGCTGCAATCATGGCAATATGCATAGAGGAAGTGATTTGAATTCATATGACCTAGTCAGATACTGTGTGCAGGTTCTGGGGTTAAGATGAGTGTGTGTAGTGTAAAGGGTAAACTCACTTGATAAAGCACCGTGCACCCTCAAAAGTATATCCTTCTTCCCATCCAGTGGGTAGGTCTGTGAAGGAGCGAGGAGTGGACAAAAACATGTGAGCACAAACTGGCGGAACCAACCAATGCTGTGTGTATCAAATTAACTAAAGCTATGGCCTCCTAGCTGTCAATTCACGCGCTGAGCTGTGACGTCACACTATTAGATGATTAAACCATTTTGAAAATGGATTTATTGTTTCCATCATTTTTTTGAGTAAGAAAACCAAACATTTGCTGGTTCCAGCTTCTCTAATGTGAGGATTTATTGTTTTTTTCAATAAATAAATAAATATATATATATATATATACATTTATTTATTGAAAAAAACAATAAATCCTCACATTAGAGGAGCTGCCAATGAATATCTCCAGGTTTTGCGCTGTTGGTTTTAGGGCTGCAATATATTCTTATTTTTATTACCAATTCATCTTTCAGTTATCTTTTTGACCAATCAATTCAATGTCTTTAAAATGGGAGAAAATAGTAAAGAAAAAAACTCAATGTGATGTCTTCACATTGCTTGTTTTGTCTGACCAGCAGTTCAAAATCCAAAACATATTCAATTTACCATCACATAACACAAATAAAAGCAGAAAATCCAGAAAATGCCAACTAAGTAATGTATTTTTGCTTTAAAAAAATAATTGTTTGCAGATTAATTTTCTTGCAATGACTAAGGGGTAATCAACTAATTGTTTCAGCTCTGACTTTGGGATAACAGACATTCTGATTGGCATTTTTCACTATGTTTAATATTTTCTAGACTAAAATGGTAAACTGAAGAAATATTCGTGAGTTGCAGCCTTGCAGCCCTACTAAGATGCAGCAGCCACTCAATAACAGCATAAGTGGAAAAGCTCTGCAGGGACGAAGTTATAAGGGGAGGCTGAGTACGTTGTAAGTCCGTCGCAAGGTAAATTCACCAGTATGATGCATTGCACGGAGCTTTGCTACGTGAGACACTATGCGTTTAAGATTGGCCAAGAGCTTTTTAAAGTCGTGGGGGTAAAGGAAGCTATTTTAGTAGATTTACAGCTAACAATACTAATCTATCTATCAAGCGTTAGCTCCTGTTGCTGCTGTAGTATCAAACTGGCTTCGTCTCTGTTAACCGTTCTAGTGTAGGCTAACGTTACATATCGGACGGGTTATATGGTCAGCAGAAGCCGTTAGTTTATCCAAAATAAAATAAAATGCTTCCGAAATGAATTTACATGCTATTGGTTGTTGGTAAAAGTCGTCGTAGACGAGTCAACTTGACGGACAACCCTGAAAAGAGAGGCTGAGGCTCACGAGGAAGTGGCACGAGCAGGGCAGAGGTGGGCACGAGAGGGCTCACTTTTCACAGCACCAGCGCCAAAAACCCACTCGTGCATTAAGAAACACAGCATGGATGTCCCAGTCTCTCTCTCCCAGAGTGGGACGTATCGGTTTGGGGATGTGTTCACCAAAAACACGGCTTACATAGACGTTAAACATAACAGAGAAACTTGACAGCCGTTAAGTGACACCTTACCTGGAGTTTTTCTGTGCCCGGTTATTACCGCCTCGCCACTTACTGGATGCAGCCAGGTTGTACTCTTGGCTTCTTCGCTGTAGAGAGAGGGGGAAAGCGTTCATTAATAACGTTACACAGTGACTTTGACCGAATCAGAAACGGACAGAAATTACTTAAGCCGTTTTTCTTTGAAGGGATAGTTACTTAATGAAGAAGACGCGTCCATCCCGAGTAACCCCATAACTCCAGGAAGAAGGGAGACAAGAAATCCACTCGGGTTGTAGATCCGCCGCCATGTCTGGCAATACTGTGTGACAATCGCGCGGCTCCGCTCTCGCAGGCAGCGCGTACACGGAAACCTTGGCAACGGCGGAGATGAGGGCAGGAGCCCAGGGGGTTGGGCAGACAGGTAGGCCTACATTTTTCAAAGAGATGATTTAATTGACAGACATGTTAAATACGCAGCCTACATTGACAAAAATAAAAATTGCAATTGGAATTCTGCAGTTTGATTGTGGCTGTGTTATTGTTGTCTTATGTGTGTGGATGTAGCCCTATATTGTTTTTACTGGCTGTGTTATTGTTGCCTTTTGCATGGCTGTGTATGGATGCACATTGCAATTGTGTTGTCAAACAAAGACACCTCTCTTAGTGTGAACAACGATGGGGGCAGGGTAGGATTAACCTGCCAGGGAGCCCCAGGGCAAAATTGATCTGCATGTGTCCAATGCCTTTTTCCAAGCAGACTATTTGCCTTGCTATAGTATAGAAAATCACATATGTTACTAATAATTTTATCAATGGTTAATGTTATTGTTGTTTACAGTGAGCCAGTATGTGCATAGTCTGGCTCAACGGATGCACATTGCTGGGATAAAGCCTGACAGATGTCCTTCCCCTTCCGCTATCTCCTCTGTAGAGAGGTGAAGTCCCTCCCCTTTCCGGTGGACCACATGGGGCCTTAACTCATAAAAATATGAATGGTATTAAATGGGTAAAGACAAATTCTTTTATAAAGCTAAGCTAGCTAGCTATCGAGCAAGTTGAGCATCAAGCTAAGTGACGTAAATTGCGTGAGAGAGAGATGTAGTTCACTGAGCGGTTTCACACAAAACTAAGTGGTCACATGACAAACAGACTTTCTTTGGTTGAAAAATAACTAATAATATAATATATAATTTTAAATTGACAACCATCATATTTGTAATTAATGGATCTATTCAAACGGGAAAAAAGAAATTTCCTCTCACTGGCCTGAAACCAAAGAAGTTACATTTAAATTAACCATCATTCATTGTATTATTTACACCAGTGCCTCCTATTGTGACGCATCAAAGTGTCTTCTGTGAAAAAGGCCTATTAACCCCCCATGTTTTGCTCATGTTTTTATAAGCATCCCAAAAATTTACACATTTTCTAAAAAATAAAAAAAATAAAAAATAATAATGATTATTTAATCAAATGAATCAAATCACAATTAACTATTTCATGGAGGGAAAAACTAATGATTGTTCTTTGAAACAGCAGCATCAGCCATTCACACCATACAAAGACAAGTCATACACCACCACTGTGCTTGGCCTGTTTGTTGCCTGCTGTGTTGCATTCATAGACTGTATATTTATTAACGGTCTATGGTTGCATTGGGTCTGTGGTTTCACTGGACACATGGTAAGTCACAGCTATTGAGGCGTTGGTTGGTGATAATGGTGGGATATGGACATACCCGCCAATTGCCTTGTCATCCAAGCAGCTGATGCCGCTCTTAGTCAGATGTCAACAAAACTGAGCTCTTTGTTTTCTCCTTACCTGGGGCGGAGCAGTGCAGCTTTCTGGTCATATGGCGTACAAGATAACTACCTGTCTCCCC
>NC_045740.1:5028318-5038047 GCF_008692095.1 Etheostoma spectabile
CAAAGTGCTCAGATTGTGCTTTTGCCTTTCTTTTATTGTGTTATATATCTTTTTTGTGCATGTAATGGTTTACAAAGTAAAAAATCCCAAAGTCCACTCCAAAGAGAGTTTCCATCTCATACAGAAAACACTGTTCACAACAAACAGTTCTATTGTAGTCTAACCTTTACTTCCGTCACAAAAGATTGAAAAGAAGTGAGATGTCTCACTCTGTAGCCAAAACGGAGAGCTCAGTACACCAGGTGAAAATAGATGTGGCATCATTGTGCAGTATGAGAAAAATAGGGTGTTTTTTGAAAATGAAACCATGTAAACCTATTCTGTTACAACCTCTGATACAATTATGCACCTGAAAATGAGCATAATATTCAACAAGCTGAGCTTTCTGTGTGCCTTTGTTTAACTTCTGATTATTTGAGATGGAGTGCAAAGGCTTAGTTGTATAATGCACAGCTAAATATTGTACAATCCATGCTCTAACCAAATCTGTAGATAGATTTTGATTCTAAAAGTTCCAAAAAAATTCATTCTAAAAAAATAAGTATTTGCCCAAGATGTTCCATCACTATTTAATCTGTTTTAGAATATCTATGAATAAGGTCCATTAGGGTGGAAATGATTGGATTAGAGCCTGATACCTACCTATGCGCTGGTATACCCGTGGGATCTGAAAGTGAGGTAGTGTCTGAAAGGCTGCTTCTCAGTTTTCCAACACCCAACTTAAAATCTTCTCACTGTATTTCTTGCCATCCATAGCATTCAGAAAAGAAGTGAAACATAGCACTATTTCCTAATTCTGATTCTTGAAATTATAGGATAACCTGATATATGACACACATAACTTTGGAAAAATAGACATTCACGTTTTAGTCAAAGTATTACGGTAAAAGTATTTCTAGAAAAAGACCAGAAACCTATTTTACTTCACATTGCTTTCATTTGACTTTTTTTTTTCACAGTATCCGAGATACAGGGTTGATTGAGAACTTCACAGCTTCCTTAGACAATATGAAAGTTTGCATGTTTGACTTTTATTTCTAAGGTCCGACAGTATTGACATAGGCTAACAGAAATCCCAGTACTCTGGGTCAGTACATGCAAATCTTTTTTTGCCAGGAGCAGACGTTTCTTAACTGCAGCGCACAGTTGCCAGGGGAATGATAAATGCTTCATTGTACTGTAGCTTATCGTCAGCACTCAAGCAACCCAATACCATTTAGTTAAAGTGGGAGCCTAAATAAGAGTGATAAAGTATGTTTCTCTTTCTGCAAAAGTGGAGCTTGTACAGGACATGCATGTGGTGGTGTGCGTAAAACTCTCTCAGCAGCATCTAGTTGAGTAATAGGAAACGGAAATATATAGAGTCCAAACAGAACTAGAGCCATTAGGTCCTTGACCCCTGCAGATTTGTGTTTATCATTTTATCATTGGGATCCAATAAATGTCACACTATACTTAACGGAGTTGCTGGTCATAATGTAACACAACTACAAATGTGACTCAACAGAGACTTTGAACAGTTTCTTAGTTATTTTACACCCTTTTTTAGACAGTAAAAAAAAGCAAAATTAGCTGAATAACACAATACAACAAGCTTCTCAAAGACTCAATTCAACATTCAAAATGTTAATTAATGTCCTAAAGGAGAGCCAGGGACTGAATATGTAAAAGTGCAAGAGAGAATTGTTATTGTAAACAGTGTTGTGTCTGGATAACATTGTGCAACGCATTCTTACGTAATTGCTCCATGCTCTGCAAAGCGAGGCTTCTCAGCTCAGCGACACAGGCCAGACTTGAGGCATCAGAATGTAATTAATGGTTGCACATTATCAAGCAGCTTTGTTCTGGTGCCAGATCAGAACTAGCCTTGTGCCTGTCGGTGCTGGGTAAGAGGGAGGATTTTCCTTTTCAGAGAGGAGCCACTCGATATCTGTGCAGACCTCTCATTATGCTGGCATCAAATGCCTGTACAGATAGAGCCATCATTCAGCATGAACACAGCTCTTCGAAATTAGTGGTTTGTAAATGTGGGAATTTTATAACATTGCCACCAACTACTACTGAGGGAAATTTGTGTTATTCTTTGATTAAGTAGAAAATAACTGTGCCCAATATCTATATATATATATATACCTCAGGTGGTTCAGGCCACAAGCAGTTTTAAATGTACTTACTGGGCACAATAGCTTCCTATGCTACAGTACTGCTTATCCCATCCCATGCTCATCAATGTGGACATGATGTCATCCATGCTTATCCGATTTCAACACAGTAACTTGACTGGCATGTTACTTGGGCTAGTCATGTCAGCAGGAGAGAGTAATAAGCAACATTGGAAAAATGGTACGTATAACACTTAATTGAATTCTAGATGCTAAGGTATGCAGTAGGAGCCGTACGGAAGGTAGGAATATGGGTCTGAAAGTTTGTGGACAAAATAACCTGAAAGAAGGTGTAGCTCTCACAACTCACCTCTGAATCATGAAAGTCAAAGTCTGACAAAATCCCAACCCACAAATGTAGCTCAGTGTAAATTCTTTCAGCGAGACTTCAATAACTTTATCACCTCTCTCCTAACTGATCAGCTGTTTTTGAGGTCGTCACTTTTCAGTTACACCAATCAGAATCTGCCATATATTTCACAAGCCAATCACAATATGACATCCATGTTTTAAAACTGTTCTCTCCTCTGTTGCTGTCAGTTGTCATTTCAGGCAAGAGTGCGAGTCCTCCTCTTCCACCTCCAGGCATCTTCACCAACGGCACTCTCAGATTTCTTCCGGCTGACCGCTCTCTTCGATTCCTTCATTACAGTCTTTGTGCCCTTTCACAGCCACCACCAGTGTCTAGACTCCATTGGGGGATATGTCTGTTTTTTTTCTAACCCTTTAAAAATGATGTACATTTTATATGATGGAGTCTAATCTCCAAAGACTGTACAAATAATATTTTACATATGTAATGTACAAATAAATCTTGCATATCTAAATTGAATTGTCTCCTGATTGAAATGGCTCCATGCTCACCACAGTGATGTCCTCGTTGGATCCATAACCTTTTTGGGTGCAATCCAAATGTTTCAGGTTTTATGAGATTTCCACTAGTGATATGCGCCATTAAAACTGAATGAGTGGGTACTCTATTTTGTAATTAGAGGATGCTGTAAGTGGCCTGAGTCACTTCAAATTGAAGTGATTGTGAGAGGAAATGCATTGCAGCTCGGCTGTGGCAAAAATAAATAAAAACAAGTCAAGCAAAGCTATTTTTTCTCCAAAACTTTTAGGTTTTATTTTTCTATGTAAAGCAAAAACAAAGCTGGACTTAGTGATAGTTTTTTTTAAAGGCTAAAGTAATGAAAATGTTGTCTGTGTTACTTTCTGCAGAGTCCCAGGCTACTGACTCTGAGCCTCAATAAGACCAACAGCAGAACCAAGCAGGAATTAAGTATTATACAGTACATCTGTACTACATGTCATTAGGCATTATTGGTTTAGACAAGAACCTCTATTTAAACATAATGAAATGAACCTGCTTCCCTCCAGCTTTCTGCATCATAAACCGCTTTATCAATTGCTATCTGTACTTAGTAACCAAAAGGCTATACTGTAAATGCACTGGACTTTAAATCATCCACAGATAACATAAGGGTTCCCTATTGATTGCAGATGTCGTCATCATTTAAGTAATGGAGTAGATTATTAATTAAAATGAAGAACTGATTGATTGAGGACATTGATCTGGGTCATAAGCTCCACTTTGGTATAATGGCATAAATAACCGGACATGGGTGTGACATCCCAATATACAGTGTGTGTGTGTGTCATCATGTGCTGACACCACAACTCCTGACACACACACACAGCCTCTCCTGGTTTCATCTTCATGAGTGTGAGGCTGTGCCTTCACCCTGCAGCGTATTTATGCTTAAGTAGCAGTAATAGATCAGTTCAGGCTTAGTGCTAGTTTATTGTGCAAGTGCAGTTTAAAAGGCATGGTTATCTGCTGGACGAGACTAAATTACACTGCAGACATCTTAAATGTCTGAGGTGATGTACAATTTAATTAAGGTATGGATGTGAAACCGAACAAGGAACTTTTTCTTTTCTTTTTTTACAGAAGCTGATGACATGTACTGGGACCACAACATCTGTTTGGCTTTGCAATATTCAGGATGTCTCAGCAGATACATCCTGTGTCTGATGGGAAAGCAGAGCAGTGTGACAAACAGGTCATGAGCATCTTCCCAGGGCAGCGAGGGTCATGTGAGCGACAGTGAGAAAGGCTCCAGTCCAGGAATAATTCTTTAAGACGGATGGCGAGAAATCCTCAAGGACAACACTGATATTCCCAAATGATCCTGGAGTTTGGGACAATAAACTAACATTTTTGGTTATCTGATTATCCCTCCATCTCTGTTTAGCAACTACTATCAAATTCAAAGAGAGTTGTCTAATACATGAATCATATTTCCTAATGAATAAAAAGGAAATTATTTGAATAGGGAGCACACACTGCAACACAGATCTTGACACAGAAGAAAAAAAAAAACTTTTACACAAATTATTTCACTCCCATTTACATTCACAATTAAAAAATATCACTATATAGCATTTCATCTTGAAACAGCTAAATTAACAAAAAGATTCATGCTTAACAAAAACCTTACTTCTCTGTCAACAGGTGGCCTTAAAAGAAAATCAAAATACAGCATATAACCCACTATTCAGTTAAGACAGAGTAGCCAAAGCTATTATTTTTTAAAGATATTCTCCAAAGGAAATGTATGGCCTAGTGTCTGACATCCCAGTACACATCTTTATGTATGAACATCTGCTCTGCTTGGGGTTATTTTGGGCCTGGAGTTTTTTAAATTCAAGGTCACGCAAAAGTGCATGATCAAAGTATCATGACTGCTTCAGTTAGTTTCTTATTGGAATTACATAACACATTGTTTAGTTGTGCCTCTTTTTCTTTGGGGGGGCATTTCTTCATTGGCATTGCAACTCAGACCCTGGAGGGTATTGAAAAATCCTGGATTTCCACAGAAAATGTCACTCTGTTGGTTTGCATAAATAACTCCTGAGTGTTTATTCCTGTGTCTGTGTGCTTAATCATGCTCTTCGTTGGAGTGTGCACAGTCAATTCAAAAAGAAAATGAGAGTCAAATCTTCTAAACCAAAAGCTTGTCTGTCACAAAAGTGTCATTTTTTTCTTGAATTAGTCTTTTGTTCACAACCTGACCTACATCCTTCAGGCACTGAGTAAATGAGCTCTCTGCTAAAATAGAATTAGATCTGAGTGGAAGATGCTCTGCCGTATTTGTTTGTTTATATAATGACACCACAGTAACTTCCTAAAAGGATGGATCTGATGAAGTATGCAGTTACACAACACACAGCTTTATGCACCCCATCATGTTACGTTGACACGGTGCATAGGTATTGAATGTTCTACCAAAAATGTTCTGTCTCGACCTCATAAGGCTGGTAGTTTACAGATTGTTAATAAAATAACTCAAGCAAAACAGGGACTTTCAGTCATTCTCCATCAGAATTGAAACTCCCGCACAATGTGTCAATTTACTGAAAAACAAAAAGAAACGCATAACAGGTTAAGATAGGAAATCTAAGGATTGGATTTAGTATGGTACTATGGTAGTATAGAACTGGCGACAGCAGAACATTTCCTTATGGCAATAAGGAAATGTTCTGCTGTGACCAGTTCTACTCAAACAATGTTTGTTACAAATTGTTTTATTGATACACAAGAAAATCCTTTGGCATAGTATTTCTGCTCATGTCACTTTGATAATAACTGAGAAACAAATACAAGTTTCCTCTTTCTGGGTCTGATGTCAGACCACTCTATCAATTATAGGTTAACAGTAAACTGCATCAAAACCTCTTTGAGTATCTCTCCTTTGCTGGTACACAAGAAGACTTGTGGTTTATTTATTCTGCTTATGTGGCAGATTGCACACTGTGCTGAGTCAGCGATGCATCTTTTGGCTTTTACCTCCCACTCCACACCTGTTTAGGTGTCGTAAATTCAATGTTTTCTTTGGATTATTTCATACAGAGTTTCTAACAACCCAGATGCATATAGTTGAGCAATTTGGCAAGATGACCAGTGTCAGGGCAGGGCAGTAAATTGGCTCTGAATCGACGAGTGGGAGTGATGGGTTGTGGGAACTCTGAGCTCATTTCCTCCCTTGTCAAGGTCCAGTAAGCATTGGGGCAGTATGTCAACATTCAGTCATTTACTGCCCATCACACAAAAATTTAAAGAAGGGTTTTCATGTACTCAGTGTAATGAACAATCTTTTCTAAAGAATGAAGATAGTAAAAACATACAAAACAGCATTTTAATCAATTTTAATCAAGGCAATTTAATCAAATCCTGTGATTAAATTGCCTTTCACAATATTCCTTAAAATCACAAGAATTGTATTGCTTGACATCTCTTTCAGTGAGAGAGTGCCAGAGTTTGTGTGTCAGCATAAGAAGCAACATTTCTCAGTCTGCTGGAGAGGCAGTCGGACACAGCTGAGTCCTGCTGTGAGGTTGGGTCAGGGCCACTAAACACGGCCCGTGTGCTGAGCACCATTTGGTAAGCAGGGCCATCTGCTAAACCGGGATGCTGAGGCAAGGCAGGCAGGGTAGGGGAAGAGCTTTCCTAATCAATAAGTATTGATTCTTCACTTATCTCAGATGCAGCCTGGCTGTTGAGATGTCACACATCTGACCTCCTGCAGAGAGAGGAGAGCGGGGGAGGATTGTCAGCAGGGTAGGCGCTGGGCTGTGCAACAAAGACACAGCATTACATGTACACAAGCAAAAAGCTTGCATACTTGCGATTTGGAGGAAGCAAACACTAGTCAGCATGCAATGACTGAAAGAAAGACAGATATATGCAAGGACAGGTATGCACAGATCTGGATTCATACACCAGTAATGTATACGTACGGAATAAGAGGCACAAAATGATTCAGCCAAAGGACTATATCCTTTTTCACGTTGAACTTGTCGAAGCTTGCATGGGCATTTATCCCCCTGCTATCCGCTTTATCGTTTATCCTCTCAACCGCCTCGCTCTGCTGCTCTCACTCTCCTCTTATTGCAGGCAGACGATTAATCAGTGCTTTGACGGCTGGATGGCTCACATTCAATGCAGTTTCTGTGCTCAGCAGTAATGTAAAATTAAAAAAGAGCAAGCAAACCCTCTAAACTGTCACATGGACAGGCGGATGGATGGATGGACGGACTGATATATGCCAAAGGTTGAATATCACACAGACTTAAAGAAAGGGTTAAGGCCACACAGGTGACAGAATTGCAGTTATGATGGAAGCATGAACCTCTTTGACAAGTGCCTATTAAGCAGCAGTACAGAGAGTACATGAACAGCAAACAGAAACATGCAAATGTGTGTGCTCTCTAGCCAACAGATCAAAGAGCTCACTGACAGGGATCTTTACAGGGCATGGGAAGGTGGAGGTGTATCATAGAAAACTTCCTGAATGTGCTTTTGTGCTGCGAATGTTAAACATTTACCAATATTTCACCTTCTCATACTTCACATTCACATACAGTATGCATTAAATCATAATTCCTTGGATTATACTCTACTATATGGAAAGTTGGATTGCTACTGCACACAAAAGCATAAAACAGTAGATTTCAGAGGAAGTCTGGGACCACACTCTAAACAGTCACAATGAAGAAATGTGTATTTTAATTCATTTGAGCAGACATGTTTGGACCAGAGTAATTCTTTTTACACCATAAATATTATGCCTATTGTATTATAGAAAAAACAGCAATTCTCAAGTGGTTCTGAATTTTTCTCAAACCAAGAAGAATATTTTTTTCTTAGACCAAACCTTACACTTATAGGACTTTTTCAGAGAAAACAATCCACTCGGAGGTTAGTCGGCCGGTACGATCCTGATAAGGAAGCTTAACTGTAGAATCTTGCCTCATGAACAATGAAAACAATTGTCACCACTTCTAAAGCTTAGACACTGGCAGATTTCCCAGGGATGTTACTACTGTACTTAGGCTTGTGGAGTATAGCTCCTTGATTCCTAAAGTTTAATTCCAGAGAAACAACTTCCACTACTGTTGGGGAAATGTCTACACAACTACCGGTATCCAGTTGTTAACTGATTGGCAAACTGAGAATAAGGCTGTCTTAATGCTGGCAAATTTGTTAGTCACGAGTTGAAATATCTACAGCCTCTGGTGGTGACACAAAATAGACACTCAACTGTTTTCAGCAGCTACTTAATGAGTACAGCTCCAACAAAAATATTTATTTTAAATTGCACGATGTAAAGCCCTGTTTTCCCCTGGTATTCAAATTGCACCTGAGTGATTGGATCACAAGTGGACCGCTCTAAGTACAGATGAAAAGGCACCCAGAATGCTTCTGATCACTAAAACCGCATTCAGAGGTACTCCACATTCTTTTCTTTTTTTACATCAAATTTCTTTTTTTTTTCATTCGTCCACAGTCTTTTTTTGTGATCAAATTTCTTTTTTTTTCATTTGTCCACATTCTTATAGCAGTGAGAAAGGGTATGTGTCCTTCCTGGATCATATTAGGACTGCCTACTCAACTATGAGTGCAACTACGTACTCATTCAAAGTATAAGTAAGTCACAAAAAACACATACATAGTGAATCGTTTGTTTTGGATGTTATTATCATACTGTCGCTGATGTGTCGATGTTTTTGTTCATGTGCTGCTCTCAGATTGGATTTTAATACCAGGTCTAAACAGGGCCTTATTCTCCACTTTCTCTGGACTTGTCATTAACTTAAATCATTTCTTTGGCTTATTTGTAGATAGTGTCAAAATTAATAAAACACCTTCCTACATTGAGAACATGGCTGAAAGAGCAAAAACTGGCATGGAATTAGAGCAGAAAGGATTGGAATAATTGCATTTGTGACTACCATGCAATTAAAGCAGCGTACACAAAATGAGCTTCTTGATTCCTAATTTGCAGATCATGACTGCTGTGAAATGCAATTAATGATTTCCTGATTTATTTAGTGAGGTGTGATGAACGAGTTCCTCTGAGCTAACTGAGGCAGACTGCAGCCTACTAGCACTTCATCCTGGCTAAGAACAATGTCTTCTCTCAGAGAGTGAAGTTATTCTATCTGCAGGAATGTAAAAAGGAGACAGAAAAAGAAAGGCACATTCAAAAATATGTAAATTTAGATGTAACTAAAACAATTCACTGTTAACTTACCAAGTGTAATATAGGAACAAGAAAACAAAGCTAGGGATAACCTAGTCACTCTGAGGTCTTGATGAGGTGACATGGATGTCTAAACAGCAGGTGAAGAGCCTATTGTATAGAACGAGTGTCATGCAGACGGCACAGACTATGTCAGGGAACAGTCTGCAAAATGTGAGACAACCCGGTTCTCTGGATGACTGCCATGACTCTGCAGGTACAAGCAAGCTACCAGAGGATTTGGGGGAAAACAGGACACGGATTGGCAATAATTGGAGGGATCCTCTGAAAAGCTCTGCTTTGTAGTTAAGCTTTGTTTGAATATGATGCGCAGGATTAATGAGGATGTGAGGAAAACATTTATGAAGCCACAAAGCCTTTATTTATCTTGGCCGTACTAGCATTAATGTTTTGCACACTTTTCATTTAACCACAACAGGTATGCAGTGTGTGTGTGTGTGTGTGTGTGTGTGTGTGTG
>NC_045740.1:5038057-5041420 GCF_008692095.1 Etheostoma spectabile
TGTGTGTGTGTGTGTGTGTGTGTGTGTGTGTGATCTGATGAAGTGTCGCTGGTGAAAAATGATAAAATTAGACCACAGTTGAAACATTCTTGTGTTCCTATTGTGTTCATTTACAATAGAAACCCAACAGGCTGCTCAAATCCAGAGCAAGGGAGGCCTTAATATGTAAATGTCTCAGTCAAACTCCATTTTACTACCAGATATGTACTCAGTGTGATAGAGGGCCTGATGGGCTGCACAATAACTCAACCTCCACCCATTCCTGTCTCAGCATAACAGGTGTCTAGACTGTTTGCCATAAATCATACCCCTGCCAGATGTTGCCAAGCAACTTGCTAATTAGTACAGTCTCTTGAGTGAGCAACAGTGGAGCCTAATGGGACAGCTGATTTCAGTCCACAGAGTCCACCAGCCCACACAGAGTCATTTATTGTACACCATAAGACTTTCACTGCAGGAGACAGTGGTATTGTTTAAACACACAATGTTGAGAACAAAAGTTACCAAGGATTTCCAGATTTCTTCATTGTTAAGCAGATGTAAACACCTTACTCCTTTTTTTTTACTCTGTACACACTTGATTTTAATGTCAATCTCATGTTAGTGAAATGTTTTACTTTCCCTAGAATTAACAATAACCTGCTACCACAAATTCAAACATGGAGGCAGATGCTTGCAGTGTCATACTTTTTGAATAATCAATTACTTTATCTGTGAGTAATTTCAACATGTGTGCAGTTTACTGGTTGATTAATGGAAACAGAAACCCCCTCATTAGGAGTGGAGGACTAAAGTATGGTCAGTGGGGTCTGTGGGAAACACTGTACTGTATCTATCAGTAGCAATAAAATGGATTACAATTAACCCATACAGTTATATTCGACAGGGTTGCAGACACACGGATGATGTCCTCTTATTAGCCCATTGATGCCAGCTGTTGTCATTGTAGCTACATCACAGAAATGAAGCAGATGCACACCTAACAGTGGATATTGATGCAGAAGGTTACCTTTACTTGATGTTCCTGTCACTGGCCTGTGCTGTATCATACATAGATAATCTTCACTTTGTACTGCTGATGTCTTGCCCTCTCACACTCTAGCACTGCTCAGGGGTACACTCATAGGAATACAGTTCACTGGCAGAGAGGGAAGTTTTGTTTTTTCCTATTGTGGACATTCTGACAGGTTGTCAGAAAGCATAAATGCAAAGTATCTGCGTGTGACACCTTTTCACCCTGGTGTCAACACATTTTTTTCTGAGAACTCTGAAAAGTGATGGCAAGCCAAGCTTAACAAACCTAAGGGTGCTGTATCTGTGAACAGAAAAAGGATGATAACCAATTTAATCATATGGCATGATAAAAACTTCAATTTATAAACAAGGTAAGTTGTAATGCGAAGTTAATCTCATTTCAATAATGGTTTAGTTAATATTACTGAGATAAAATATCACCCTTTACAATTTGTATGAAGTATTGTGCCTTTGACATGACGCCCTGAATGATTTGTGGAGCCCAGAGCTCAAGAGAGGCCCTTAAATATGCTATAAATATTTGCTGTTTCTGGGCCCTAAATGAGCTCTTGGTCTTTATAGTTCATAGCTTCAGGCTGAGGTAATGGTTCTTAGTTAGATCAGCAGTTCTACCTAAGCAACCGTTTCACATTGCATTATATTTGTACTATTTGTGAGCACCTCTGCCAACTAAAGCAACAAAAATAGCACAAAACACAAGCAAGCCTTGCACTATGCTGTGTTGACTTGACTCAAAGCAGGTGGGTTGTGTGGATGGTAACAATTGTGGTGATGGACACAAAATGTCAAATGCTTCTCTCATTTTGTAGAATAGGGATGCACCAAACAAGTCCTATTGCAGCATGAGGGACAGACATCACTCAAGAAACTTCATAAAACAATGCCTTGCATGGTGTGCCTGCAAAAAAGGGACCCACTACCCTAAAACCCCCACTAATGGCCCAAAGAGGCTATGTAGAACTTCATACTTATCCATTCCGAACCTGCATCTTTAGAGCCTCTTACTCTCACTAATGGGGCTTAGATGCTGAATCAGGCTTCCTTTTTCATAGCATCAGGATCTGATGTGTATGTTAGCTATGGCAGTTTTTTGCTACTGTGAGTGGTTGAGAGAGCTCTCCATCTTTTTATAATAAGATGACAGTTGGCTGAGCCATCCTTGCCTGATGAACCGTATCCAGGTCTGCCTTTGCCAAAAATTGCCTGCATCCACAAAGCAGTGGACCGCACAAACACACACAAACACACACTATGATGCCTAACTAACTCTTTTTAGGTTAATGTAGATGCATGAATTAGTTGGGAGGATGGAGAAGCTATGTGAACCATGACAGAAAGCTAAACGGTCCAATTTTCCCTGTCAGGTGGACGCACTTCCCTCACATCATTCTTGGCACAGTGAGGCTAAAAGACACCAATTACTCTCCCATGACTATTACGGGGCAGGATGGTACAAGAAATGGATGGGCAAAGCACACGAGACAGAAAGAGGATATTTAATTTGCCGGGGATCACTGCACATTGGCTAGAACCAGCTATAACTATAACAGCAGTCAGCAAAAGATTGACAATTATGCTATAATTTGTAATAGCAGTAATTAAATTAGCACTCTTCATAGTTAGCTTATTATAACTATACTCTGCATAAGCCATACAAAGTGTTGGGCAATTTATTATAATCAGGTCAATTTAAGTGGCTTAAGAGTCTTTTTAACAAATTGCAAACGTAATTACAAAAAAGCATGACAACTCATCAGAAAGTTAGCTATGTCAGCTTTTAAACATTTCTCCATATCTCCTGCCAAGTATTTTAAAGAGATAGTAACATGTATAAAAGAGAGACTGAAAGCATTGTTTGGAGTCACAGGAATAATGCTATCACAGGATTTCTGCTATTTGTAAACTCTGTAAGTGGAGCAGGGGTTGGATAGGGAGGACCTGTCACAACATGTAAGCTTTTGAATACACTATGCATGTACCGTTTCATCAATGTTGCACATTCCTAAAAATGGGTATAGATCTCTATCATTGTCTCCATGCTGAGCTGAATAACAAATGATCCTCTCTGCCTGCTGCTTTGACTCCCTGATTTTCCTGGGCTTGGATCTCTCCTGATAATGAACTCTCTGCCTCTCCCAACACACCACCACTGTCAAAGTATGATGACTCTGATGCAGGCGCGTAGTTAGTAATAGGCACTGGCCCGCCCACTTTACTCGCTGGCCCGTACAGCCAAATTTGATCCAAATATGTTTTGTTACGAAAAATATTCAAATGTATGAAAAAAAAATAAAAAAATAAACAGAAGTACTGTAGTTGTGTGTTTTT
>NC_045740.1:5041430-5051223 GCF_008692095.1 Etheostoma spectabile
TCTTCTCTTCTGATTAAAACAAAACTGTTTGTTGTGGACTTGATACACTGTCTAAGTTTTGGCGCCTTGCTGGACACTTTTCATTATATCTTTCATAATTCAAACAACGCTTGGCTGGAAGTTTTCATTACAGTTTCTTTTACTGCTGGTAGCACATTTGCTGCTCATGATAGTCCTGAAGCAACAGTGCTGTTATGAATTGATATGTTCCATGTGCGAATTCTGTCAGATGTCGGCTATTCTATGTCATGCAGTATGTAAACACTTTCTCGGCTGTTTGGGTTCATGTTTCGTTGCCACTTTGTGAAATAAAATGGTTAATTTTATAACAGCGCTGTGCAGAGCCAATGCTGCTGGTTCGGTGGGTGCGAATATATTTTTTTGCCTTTATAGGTTCATATCAACAGGTTTTTGTCTATGTTGTTGTGTACAAACTTTTTAGCCTGAGCTTTGTTGGTTGATCATGTTGTAGATAGTACTGCTATTGCCGTTGTAATGCAGTATTTGTTGGAAGGTAAAATTGTTGCTGTTTTATTCAGTTTGTTCTTTTTGCTAATTCCACATCTTTTTGAAAAATGGCCCACTCACTTTTTTACTGGCCTGTCCAAAATACTATTTCTACCTACGCCACTGCTCTGATGCCTCAGCAACATGCATGCTGCTGGATGGTGATTTTCACCAACATATTTGTTCAGGGCTATAGCAATATCTCTGAAATGTAATAACAAGAATACTAAGCAGCTATGGATTTTGATTTATCTTCTGTAAACAGCAGATTCCACTGCCTTCTAATTTACTGCCCATATTTTTTATATATTTATTATTTTATAGTTTATAGAACTATTTTCCCCCTTTTTGCTGCTTGTGCTTTCAGCAGTTTGGGATTTCCTGATGACAAGGAAGAGGGAAGTGAAGAGATCCAAATAAAGCAATTGTTCAGAATAATGAGCCCATCACTATTATCTCCCTAACCCAGCTGGCAATAAACTCTGTCAGCATGCACATTCTCTCTCTGTGACGAAGGACAACCTCTGCAGGCAGGTAAAACTGGCTGCTGGAAAATCAGCCAATCAGGAGCGGCACTGCGCTCTGCTGATTGCTGAAAAGGCAGCTTAAGTTTCAGTTTCAGGGGAAGTTTGGAAGAGAGCTGGCGTCGAAAGACTGCGCAGATATACAGTACATAGATATAATAATACAGTGTTGCTGTAATTATTTGTAAGTTCCAAGATTGTGTGCATGCAAATACCAGTAAGTAATTCTGACGTTTGTGATTCGTTTTTACCTCCTAATAATGTTGTGTCTTTATTGCACTGCAATACTGTTGTGGCACGTTGCTGTTCTTGTATAGTGGCGGAGCATCGTACAGCCCGTGTGTTTGTTTATTATACCTGCTAGGCATGTACTTATTATTTTAACTTTATATAATCTAAATGTTACTGATTTATGCCTGTATCTCTGTTTCAGAATCACACACACACACACCCATAAACTTTTCTTCCAATAAAACGCCTCAAAGGAACATATTGTCTGAATTGTAATCAATGCCCACCTGGTGACCCCAATCTTTTAAAGACCAGCTAAATACAAAGTCCTCCCCAATCACCAAAACATTTGGTCTTTCGAACCTGAAACAGCGTGGTCTCCATGGGACGCGTGTTTAGGGATGTTCACAGATCAGTATACACGCTCAGTAGATGCGACCAGCCTGGATGGAAGATTATGACATCACCCTCTAAGCACTGCAGCAGCCTTTTTGTTTGTCTCATCAAGCAGCTAACCTGTCAGAGCAACAGCAGCTCTGTGACAGCATGGTGGGATTACCGGAGAGACACGCCAGGATGATACCTCTCACACTCTTACTTCTGCATGAAGACAGGAGTGTCATGCGGGGAGACAACTGCCTATTGACGCCGTTCTAAGTATACTGACCCCCTCTTACAGAGCACGCCTGCCTCTGTCCGATGGAGGCCTGCCCCAGAAACAACGCCTGGCGTCCTTGAAGCTCTTCATAACCTGAGGGGAGATAACCAGAGGCTGCAGCTACAAGTAATGAACATGCAAAGGCAACTTGACACCGTACTTCTCTTCCAGACCTACCAGCACTGCAACAGACAGCCCCTCTTCCTTTCCCTACCCCAGCCCCCCAACAGCAGCCTCACATAGAGCACACTCTGCCCCCGGATAATGACTCTGGCAGCCGCCAGCACCCCCAGTAGCAGACGACATTTATGAGCCAGCATCACAGGAACTTATGGCAGAGCTCATAACACCACTGAGAGACATTAGGATGACACATCAGCAAGAGTCTCCCAGTCGCCCTGAGCCACATCATCCAGCGCACGCTGTACAGAAACCAGAGTAATGTGTACCCTACACCCAACAAAGATGTTAGTCACTGGCCGAAGAGCTGCAACCCTCCCACCACCATGAGACAGTGTACCATGGGTCTAAACCCACAATCCCTGCATTCACCAAAGGGGATCCAAGAGAGTTTGCCAGGCTTAAGGTCGCTCTGGAGAATTTACTGCCTGTGGACGCTACAGAGCATTTTTAAATACCAGATCCTGGTGGACCACCTGAAGTTTGAGGAGGCGCTGCTACTTGCGGACTCCTACACTAACTCATGACAGCCCTACACTGACACTATGGCAAGCCTAATTGAATTGCTAGCTTTCAGAAAAATAGCTGATCCAATGAAGCCCCTACTATTGCACGTGGTGACACCAGTGGGTTTAAGCGGTTCGCCCTGAAAGTGAGAGCACTTGTGGGAATGTTAGACCAGCTTAAGGACAGTGAAAAGACCGAACTACGCTGTGGTTCACATGTGACATGGCTGCTTTTCAAACTGCCTCATGATAAACGGGCTGAGTTTAAGAGGTTCCTGTACCCAGTATGTGTTACAATCCCAAGCCTCTTGCATTTTTCTGACTGGCTTGACTATGAGCTCAAGATGCAAGAGACGGTGTATGAGCCTCTAAAGTAAACGGTGAAGCCAGGAACAGAGCAGGACCCAGGACAGAGCACTGCCACAACCATAATAAGGGTAAGAGCACCAGCATCATGCACACCACAGACCAACCTGAGAGCACAACTAATGAAGTCCTGTAAGTGGATAGGCAGGCTGGGTGCAGCCAGGTACTACTTAAAGTAAGTAAAGTTCTGCTGCGCAACGAGGAACACACCTTGGAGTCATATGCAATCCTTGATGATGGGTCAGTTTGGACCATTCTCTTCCATACAGCAGCGCAAAGCCTTTAGCTTACCGGTGAGCCGGAAAATCGGATCCTCAAGACTTTCTCCATTTCCCCAGTAGACCATCCAAAGAAATCCTTTAAGATATATAGAGCATTCACTATTGATCAACTGGGTCTGGCTAAACACACTTACCCAATGAAAGCACTTCAGAGAACACACAAACATTTAAGAGGCCTCCCTCTCCAGACGATTAAAAGAGTGAAACTCCTGCTTATAATAGGGTCAGGCTATACACACTTAATCACTCCAGTGGAGCCTGTGCGTTTGGGACCCCACAGGGGGACCAGCAGCAGTGAGAACGAGGTTGGGCTGGACTCTGCAGGGGCCGGCCAGGTACAGCAAGCAGCAGGCAACATCACGACGGTGCCTGCACGTCTCCACCCTCTCACCCACTAACAAGCTTTACAGATTGTAGAGAGATTGTGGCAGCTGGATGTTCTGCCCTACAGGAGTGAAAGGCTTGTCACACACTCCAGGCCGAATCAGAAGGCCACACAAGTAGAGATTGATAGGATTCAGCACTTCGCTAATCCCCTCCTCAGGGTGAAGAACATGCCACAGTTTCAGGCACCTAGGAAGGCTGTGCTAGCTAATCTTTGCAGTAGAGAGAGGCACCTGCTGCGAGACCCTCAATGAGCAGCTGCATACCGCGCAGAGATTGGAAAGCTGGAGAAAGCGGGCTATGCCTTTAAAGTGTCAGAAAAGGAGCTGAGTTCTGGTTCATCCCACATCACATTGTGAGCCATAACGGAAAGAACAGGATTGTGTTCAACTGTTCCTTCATGTACAAGGAAAAAACCTCAACGAGCTGCTGTTGCCTGGAACCACCTTAAGTTCCAGTCTACTGGGTATACTGCTGCGCTTCAGAGAGCATGCCATTGCTGTCAGCACCGATATATCAAAGGCATGTTTCACCAGGTGAGGCCGCTCCCAGAGGACAAGCCCTTGCTATGCTTCCTGTGTTGAGACCTGAAGACAGAGACAGAGACAGAGACAGACCCAGCATCTACGGAAGTCCTTCCATTTGGCACTACTGCTGTGCTACCTTTGCACTGCAGAAACATGTGTTTGGCCATAGTCAGCCAGGTGAAGATGTTTGAGTGTCTACAGAACGATCATTTAATGTGGGCAACTGTCTGCAGAGCCTGCCTTCTGTGGAAGAAGCCCATCACCTGGTCGACAAACTGACGTCACTGTTGGCTACCAGTGGATTTGAGTTACGCCAGTAGGCCAGTAACACCCCTGAGGTCATCAGCCACCTGCCCAAAGAATCTAGATCTGAGAGCAGTGAGTTCAATGAACTGTGTGGCTCAATGAGTCAGGCATTGAGCCACAGGAGCTTGCCCTCTGACTCCACTGGCTCTGCAATTCAGACACCGTATGCTGGAGCAACCCACATCCACCATGCGAAACACATACAGAGTCCTGGCACGCCTGTACAACCCCCAGGGATTTATAGTCCCTTTCATCATGCGAGCCAAGGTCCTGCACTTGTGGGACAAACAGAGAGACTGGGATGACCCGTCACTGCCTGAGGATGTACTGAAGTCATGGCTGATGTGGGAGGAAGAATTGCAGCAAACCTCCACAGGGACCCACACATCTTTGCTGATGCATCAAAGAAGGCATATGGCTCAGTGGCCTATCTGCAGAAAGAGAGCTCACATAGCTGTGTGAAAGTGTCTTTCTTGACTGCCAGATCTAGAGTGGCCTCAGAGAAGCAACAATCACTACCAAGACTAAAACTGTGTGCTGCTCTGACAGCTGCACAGCTAGCTGCACTACTGCAAAGAGAGCTGACTGTGAATATCCGCAATGTTGTCTTCTGGACAGACTCCACAACAGTACTCACAGGGGTCCAGTCTGACTCCTGTCAATACAAGGTATTTGTGGGAACACGGGTATCTGAAATCTAGGAGCTGACTGATGTCCGGGCCTGGAGATATGTGGATTATGTCAACAACCCAGCCGATGACATTACGCAGGGGAAAATACTGCTGGATCTAGCTGGTAAGACCAGATGGAGTCAAGGCCCTGCCTTTCTACAACAGTCACCTGAAGTCTGACCCACATAGCCAGCCACAGAGGAGACAGAATTCTTCTGGACTGTGAAAACCCACTGTCTGCTGTCTCACTACAAGCATTCAGACTTCTCTGCTGCCAAATGCTGATCAGTTTTCTTCGTTCAGAGCGCTGACAGAGGCTGTTGCACAATCCAGCCCTGGGTCATAAGTGAACCCCACTGGTCTTTCTTCTGATGACTACCAAGAAACGGAGAGAGAAGAATACCAGATTCTGCATGACTGCGAGGCTGTTAAGCGCCACCAGCCCTCCTGCCTGGACTGCCAGAGGTGAAGAACCAATCCTGTCGTACCTAAAATGGCAGACCTCCCACAGTCCAGACTACGGCTGCTAAAGCCCCAATTTTTCTCACAGGCATGGACTGCTTTGGGCTTTTCACAGTGAAAATTGGCCATCGCCACGAGAAGAGATGGGGTATACTATTCAAATGCCTGACGACATGCGCTGTGCATGTGGATGTTCTGTCTAGTCTGAACTCAGATTCCTTTCTTATGGCCCTCCGGCCGCTTCATCGCATGAAGGGGTAAGACAGCAGAGCTTCATTCTAACCATGGCACTAATTTTCAAGGAGGTGAAAGAGAGCTCCAGGAGGCCTTCTGGTCATTACACCCCACACTCCATGCTTGTCTGGTTAAACACCAGATTAGGTTTCAGTTCAACCCCCCAATTGCCCCACACTTTGGAGGAGTCTGGGAAAGGGAAGTGAGAACTGTTAAAGCTGCACTGTACGCCACTATCCAGTCACAGAAAAGGTCCTGCGGACAGTACTTATTGAAGTGGAGGGGATTTTAAACTATAAACCACCGGGTTACGTGCCTACAGACGTGGCGGATTCTAAACCAGTGACCCCCAACTTGCTCCTTATGGGGTGGCTCGACCCCTCTTTGCCACAAGCAGTGTATGCAGAGTTTGAGCTCCTGAGTTGCCGCTGCTGGAGACACACTCAGGTGCTGCCGGACCAGTTATGGTCCAACTTTATCCAACACTACCTTCCAACTCTTCAGACTCGCTCTGTAATGAAGGTCCTAATCGTTTTGAATGTTTATTGGAAAATATTATATATATATATATATATATATTAATTGACTGTACTTGCTAAACATGTTTGATTGTATTAGGTAACATAATGTAAGTAAATTGAGATAACCGTAGAGAAGTAGAAATGTACACACACCCATAAACCTTTAGTCCAATAAAACGCCTAAAAGGAACATCTTGTCTGCATTCTAATCAATGCCCCCCTGGTGGCCACAACCAGCTAAATATACAGTCCTCCCCAATCAATCACCAAAATTGTGTGCGTGCGTGCGTGCGTGCGTGCGTGCGTGCGTGTGTGTGTGTGTGTATTAGCTGCTACACTATTTTAAACTTGACTATGCTACAGGTGAATGGTCTCATTGCAACCCTGCCTGCAACATACTTTGCTGTAGCATAAAAGCTTGGTAGGACACATACTGTAATGCCACTGCAAAATACTGAACATACTAGAGATGTCATGCTCATTTTTAGGTTCATACTTGTATTTTAAGGTTTCAACTAGAACACGTTTACATGTAATGAATGTAATGTTCAAAGAACACATTCTTTTTCTCATACTGACAGTCTGAATATACCTGTATTTACCCTGAAACGCTCCGTTATAGCACATGTCTTTTTAAGACACCTGAAAATCCTAGTCTTCTCTGATTGGTATGCAGAAAAAATATGGCTCACCTCTGCAAGGGTAGTTTTCAAGATGTGGGTTGAGATACATAGATGTGGGGCGGAGTATCCTAATGAGCCTGCATGTGACCTACAAAGTTTAAGTTCAAACACTTTATTGTCATTATATAGCGAGACAAGGGATTAGTACTGAAATACATAAATGTACATGATATTTATATACTGAAACAATAAAAGTTAACATTATATAAGTAGAAGCTAATCATAAATTGCGTTATATCATCAGGATTCCTTATTTCCACATGATTATATTGCACAGTAGAAATTAATAAGCAGCGATATTTATTTTGCACATTGCCCTCCTGATTATTGTTACATGCATTTCCAGAGTTCAGTGGTGTTATGGCAGTTGGGATTAGTTTTTCCAGTTTGTTAGTGTGTATTCTGGGTAATCTGAAGCGCCTGCCTGATAGAAGAAGCTCAAAAAAACATGTACAGGGTGAGTAGTGTCCTTGGCAATGTTCTTAGCCCTTTTCACACAGCCAGTCTTATTAAGGTGTTCAAGTGATGGCAAATCAGTGCCCACAATTTCCTCTGCTGTTTTCATGGCACGCTGCAGTGCTTTTTTGTGGCTTTGGTACAGCTGCTGTACTAGGCTGTCAAGTAGTTTGTCAGGGTGCTCCCTACCTTACACCTATAGAAGTTTACCAGCTGCTTCTGGGGGAGGTTAGCATTTACAATGACAGGGGTGAGAGCAACGGGTCGATAGTCGTTATGGCAGGTTGTTTTTTGGAACAGTCACGATTTTTGTAGATTTCAGACTCGTGGGAACAGAACATAAAGAGAGCAAAAGATTGAATATGTGAGTAAACACGCCTGCCAGTTAGTCAGCACAGGCTTGGAGCACCCTTGGAGCACTCCTTGCACACCATCAGGACCTGCAGATTTCCTATAGTTGATGTTGATAAGTGCTCTCCGTACCACATGTGTGTATAGGAAAAGAAGCAGTGAATCTCCTGTTAGTTTGAAGCCAAGTTGAGACTGGATATTGTCCTTGTCAAACCATGCAAAGAAACTGTTGATTTCCTCTGCCAAGGTGGCGTTGTTGTTGACTGGTGTTTGCTGAGGGTCAGTCTTTTTGTAATCTGTGATTGATCGAATGCCTTCCCACATTCGTTGTGCGTTAGAATTGTTTGTAATTAAGTTTTGCAGACCTGGGGCCTGTTGCACGAAAGTAGAATAAATATATCCAGGATAAGTGAAAAAGCGCCGCTTGACTTAGTGTGACCTGCTCATCGCGGCTTAATCGGTTGCACGTTTGCCGAGCCAGGATGAACAGGTGGAGCTATGTCAAGCCTGTTAGATAGCTGGGATGTGCACGTTCACGGCTTCTCAAATAGACCACGTTATCGATCACAGATTTACTGATGCAGAGTGAGAAGACGCATGCGCCATATGTTTCACCCAATGAGCAGCAGCTTCTAATGGAAAGTAACGAGGAGGGGAAGAATATGGAAAAAGGGAAATACGGCTCTTATCAACGGAGAAAAAAGCCCGACATAGCGGACCCGACTGAATATGTGGGGTGTAAAAATATCACTTTGCCTCAAGTGAGCAGAGGGACTATGTTCCTCGGGAAATGGACCCTACGGACTTTAGCTTAATTTCAAACCCTTAGTCACAACGTGAGAACATTTTTTTACAACCATGCACAAATTCTATAAGCTATATCTAATTATTTATACAATTAATGTTCATATAGAACAATCTACTTGAATAAACACATTTAAGTAGGCTACAGGTGTAGTATTTGTGGAACCAATCTGTCTGGAACTCCCTGATCACAATGATATCTGAATTAGCCTAGCTTCTTCACCATAGAGTCCAATTTTGTCTAACGTTGCACAGTTGGTTAACTGTAGGTAAATTACCATTACCCAAGCAGTGACACATAAAAAGGCGGTGACTGACTCCCTTAAGGAGAAGTGCAGTGATGGCACTGCTGTAGATCTTCATGGCAGAGCTTTGGCCTTGAGCCATATTTGTCAGCACTGGCACTTCACAACCATATTGACCATAAATCAGAGGAAGTGATAGTTGCCAAATACTATCTGAGACACAGGAGAAAAGCTTGTGCTGTTGAAGACATTCTCAGTGTGTACAACTTACTGAACGCTGACATGTTCCCTACACTTTTCAAGCAGTTTTTCAGGTTGCATTGACCATTTAGCAGCTGTAGGTGTGAGAGGTCTTTTAGTGCCTTGCGTCGTCTTCATCCCTGGCTCAGGGAAACCATGGGGCAAAACAGACTTAATTACCTGGCTGTGATGTCAATTAAGAAGGAGGCACTTGAGAGCGCACAAAAATAATTGATAATTTGCTGCCCTTAAGATCAGGCGACACAGCTTAATTCTCCCAAAATAGAAAGGAATGTTTTAAGCCAGAAGGGTTTAGTAACATTGGATTTCAGAATAAATAGATGTTGTATTTTTATTATACAACTGAATTTAGGTTGTATTTTTTCATTATTTGTTTATTGTTGCATGCGACTTCCATTGATTGAGGCTTATTTTACCACTTCAAGGTACTGTATGTGATGTAATAATCATGCTTTGTAGTTCCCATCCTTTTCACAGCAGATGCCTTGAATCTGTTGATAGCTTGTCATAATTGTATGTCTCAATCTGTCTATTTCTTCCCCAAAACTCACCAGAAGTCATGATTTAAGGGTTTTATATATAAAAAGCATTGCCCTGGACCCCCCTAGCTTAACTGCTATTAACAGCTCATTAAC
>NC_045740.1:5051233-5061656 GCF_008692095.1 Etheostoma spectabile
CCCCCCCCCCCCCAAAGGTTAGATCCTAGAATTGCCCCTGCCTTGAGCAGCTGTTAGACCTCGTTGTTCATCCACAGCTTCTCATTTGGGTACACAGGGAGACAAATCGTAATTACTTGCTCAATCCCATGTTTTCTGATCTAATCAGCCCACAAAACACTGACTGTTTTGTCTTATTTCACACTTTGTGGGTTGGTAAGCAATCCAGATGTCCTAATGCAAGTGCACAAGCACTGGAAAAACATGAGGTTTTTTTTACATGTTCCCTTTAATCAAAACTACAATTGTTCCCTGACCTAACAACAAATTGAAAATAGGATGTCTTGGATCTTTGGTTTCAAAGTCCTGTTTATATGCCCAACCATCCACCTTGACCTCTTCCTACTTCTTTGTGGTTGACAAGACCAACCTATTTGGCAAAGCCTATTACTTTTTTAGTTTAATACATTTCTTTAGGACACAGGATTGCTAAATGATATGCTACAAGTGCAAAAAACATATATACACATACTGCATGCCAGAGCCCAGCTTCTTACATCTCTAGTTATCCCTGAAATCAAGCATTGGCATTCTGCTGTCTGACTCAAAGCTCCAACGGGCCAATGAATACCAAATGAGCCGGTGGAAATCCAGCTGGGAATACATTGTCAAAAGGAAACATGGTCTGCCCCCCACCCCCGTATTCAAGTACAGACTCAAATTTGAAAACACTGCACAAGTCTGCAGCTCTTTTTCATCTTGAGCATTCGAACAGGTGCGGTTTTGACTCTGCTTTGTCACAGTATTAAACCGGAGCCCTAGGTTAGAGATAGAACCTTGATCTCTGCTCATCCCAATATGAATTGAAGCAGAGTGATCTGATTTTCCCACAATAAGCAGCAGGGATGGTGCCACAGCATGCTGGTGCATCCGAGCTCCACATATGCATTCCCACACACACACACACACACACACACTGCTGATCTTTTACTCACCATCAACCCTCCAATGTGCAAAGATGCACACAAGCAAAAACTGAAAGCTACATACACAAGAGCACACTCTGCTCCCAGATGAGTCCAACTAACCGACCATGGAGAGGACGGTGCAGTGATGCAGAGACAGGGGCCATATACAGGGCTTCATGTTCACTGCCTGGGAATTATCACATCAAACTCATATGCCCAATGGGTCTGACAAGCAGAAGTCAGAGCCATTACAGCCTGGTGTAGACAGGAATAACTCTGCTGGACTATGACTAGGCAATGACTATTGTTGTGCACCAGTGATTCACACCACACCAATAACATTCAGATTTACAGAGACAACCAGGGAGGAAGTTTCTGTCGAACGTGCTAAAACATCCAACACAGTATCAGTGGAGATGTTCTCTAAGCTTTACTGACTGTTTCATAGATGAGTTTTGATGATGCGTTCACACTTTCATCAACTGGGGCTTTAATATTTTTGAAAATGTGGACTTTATTCCATGAAATGATTACCATTGAAATCAATCTCTCTTTTGCTTTAGATTTGCATGATGTATTCAGACAGCAGCTCAGTGCACCCTGGAGCACTAATACCAGTAATTGGTGATGCCAGTGCTTCAATTTACCATGCAGTTGTAGGAAATCACAAGTAATTTTGACCAGATCACTTGGTGAAGTAGAGCACTCACAGAGCTCAAACATCTGCTACACAATCCTTTAAATTGTTTGTTATAATATATGTATTTTTTACGTTTTAATCTCCATTTTTCTCAAAATTGTAATTCTGATTGGCCGATAGTGGCCAAGATTTTTGGAGAATACTTTCATCCTGTCCAGAAATATTAGGGCATTGAACAAAGATGTTTTTGTTAAATTTCAGTTTTGTTCAGACAAATTATGGGCATTTTATTCATCATATTCCAGTTGCACCATTTACATAAGAAACAGCATCATATTTTGTAGGATAACTCAGAGTTTATATGTACTGCTCTCATTTAAATTTGGTAGCAATTACACAGTGTATTTAGAAGTAATAGCAGTTTATATTAAAAAAAGGCTACACGTGACAACAAAATGTTAGAAAACATTAGTGATCAAGAGAATAGATGGATTGTAATAGAATAAAATGCTAACAGGTCTACTGGGCTGTGCTTAGGCACATTATGTATTGGTGCTTTGAGCTAAATGCTAATGCTAACATGCACACAGTGACAATGTTTACATACGTGAATCAGGTTTAATGTTTACCATGGTGACCACCTTTGTTTTGCATGTTAGACAGGAGTAAGGCCCTCTTTTTTTAGAACAATCTACAAAACAGGATTGAAACACAACCTCCATAGTGGAAATAAGGAGTGTAAATAGCCAACTGGATATCTGTATACGTTTGATCACTACGTTATGCTGTATAGGTTTACACTAATATTCAAACTGAGATATGATTTATGTGACTATCAGAAGTTTGAAAGGGAAAGACTCTTCACTCACCCACAGACTTTTTAACAGGCAGGAACATGAAGGCAAAAGTTCCATTTTCACATACTTTATTCCGTCTGTATTTTTTCACCAAGTCCACTGCTCATGTCTGAAGTAATAAGATGAGACAGACACAGTGTGAGTTTTAATCATCTGCCTTATATGATCTTCACTGTTTTCTTTTAACAGGTGTCTGTAGAATTGGAATGTTGTGTCACTATGGCAACAACTTTGAGTACTTCCCTGCCAACCTGCTTAAAATCAGATTGTTTTGAGTGTTTTTCCTACCCAGCTGATATCCTGCTCCTAAATATTTATACTGTGGCGACCCAGAGACCATCAATATCTGAGGTAGGCTGTTGTTTACATGATATTTTATGCTTCTAGGCTGTTAACCGACAAATATCAGTGAAGTAAGAGATCTTTTGACTTCTGACTAGTGTTACTGTCAAATCATTAGACATAATACACCACTTTAAAGGGATCTTCTGGTTTAGATATATATGCTGCAACTACATAAAAGGTTAATGATATTAATAGCAGAGCTGGTTGCTTTGTGTTGCCCACACTGAGGCAACAGATGCAGCGGGAGGCTGGCCCACTGCAGGCCACCCAGTGACAACACTGGTTTAGGCATATGTCTGAACTGTCAGGGGCTGCAGAACAGAGATGAAGGTATGAAGACAGAGAGAGAGAGAGAGAGAGAGAGAGAGAGAGAGAGAGAGAGAGAGAGAGAGAGACACACACACACAAAGCCAGGGATAGTCACAGACACTTTTGTCCCTTGACTGAGAGGAATGACAAAGAAAGGAGAGGGACTAAAATGAGAGATGATGGAAGTAAGAAAAACAGAAAGGAAAGGGAGGTTGCCTTGTGAGAGGATGGGAGAACTTTGTGTGAGTGAAGACCCTGACTTCTCTTTTATTGTCTCTCATGCCGAGTTTGAAAAAGTAGTATTCCAACAGTGAGCTCAGGTAAATACTGGGATGCATCTCTGAGATGACATTTTTATTCACCATTTCCTGTATATTTTTAGCAGGCAAGTGATGTGCTGTGTCTTTGAAACACATATAAGTGTTGAAAGTATCTACAAGATGACAATTTTTTATGACTTAAAAAATTATCTGAAGTTTTATGCTCTAAAAAAAGGGCCTAAATTCAACAGCTTTTTTCTTCAACACCATGACGAATATCCAGCCTTGCGGACAAAAACAAGCCTTTAATAAATTATTTGTAGCTACATACTCTTCTCAAAATTGCTTGTTGATTTAAAAAAAGATGGACGTTTTACAGAGAAATTTAAGAATAACTTCCCAGAATCGACAACAAGGGATTAAGAGGCTATACTGATTGTGTGCAGGGCAAGATGAAGAAAGGCAAGTCCCCCTCCTCTAGGAGAGCTGAAATCCAACATCTGTACCAGTCCTACACCTCAGAGCAGACCATTTTGCCTGCCTGCGCCCTCCTCAGGTTCCTCCACAAGGAGCAGATGGAGATCACAGCAAATGAAGAGATGGCAGAGAGTTTGATTGATAGATACGAGATTGAAGAGACAGGTAAGTGAAGGGAGAGCTGCGTACCATGTCAGGCTGCTTGCTGTTCATCACTATGAGTAAAAAAAAAACATCTACTCTTTAAAGACTCAGGCTTTATCACGTAATGATGCTAATTTAGTTAAAACACAAGTCAAGGCTTAAGGTCCAGTGGTGCAAGGCTGGCAAAGTGATTTGCTGTAAGCCCAGGGGCAGGGGGGTTGAAATAACAGAAGGAAAATTGAAGAGGCACGCACGTCAGTGGACTAGTAGAACAGATGTTGTCTCAGGATCAGTGTACTGCTGGCTAATTCACAGCATCACAAACAACAAAGCAGGGAAAACAACAAAAAAAGGCTCAGTCAGTCTGCAACTTCACCGAAGACTGCAATTGTTTTCGTCTTTGAGTAAGAGAATGTTTTAAAGACCAGCTTTTAGCATCTGCACCTTTCATTATTAGACTGTATATTTATTTGTAATAAATTAATTACATGCATAATTGCACCATACATCCATACTTGCTGAAATTTTCTGCAATTTAACCAGAATCTGAAAGTGAACTGAACTGATGAAAAGCACATCCACATGGTATATTATCTAGGTTCAACCATTAGCAGCATGGGCAAAACAAGATGTTTTTACAGCAGACATTTTGACTTGTCATTAAAGAAAAGGCACATGTGAAACAAATTTTGTTAACGATGGTTCACTTCCATCAAGTGTCCCATTAAGCTACGACAGTGAGCAAGCATGCACAATACTGGACCCTGGAACTATTTGTTTAATTACACCTGTGTTTTTCCTGCTATGACAAGCCAAGATGTATGCTGGAAAAATCAGATTAGTTCTGCCTTCCAATATCCATACAATCATACTATTAAGTAAGCTAGAAAAAGATTTAGTATGTCCCAATTAATAGTATGCCAAATGCAGCATGCCAAAAATACCAGGATGTATACTGCATTTGGTTGGATTTTGCAGTGTGTAAGTCCTGAGCCCTGAGAGTTAAAGTTTACTTCTCTGCTCTGGTTTGATTGCACACAGTTTTATACCTTTACATTTTTGTATCAAAGAACCATATGTTTCAATGAAGATGCTCATCTTTTGGACTGATTATTTAGTTTCACTAGTTTCATAAGCACCCCAGACTAAGTGCACTTCATCTTGATTTTGTTAAACTAAAGTTGTGTCCTTCACTGCAATTGACATCATAAGCCATTAACAAATAATAGTAACTCAGTAACTTTACATTTTAAAGGGAGCTAGTTTTTTGCTATGCCAGTGACTAGAATATTATCTCAACAACTGTTGAATGGATTGCAATGAAATGTACCGACATTCATGGTACTTGCCCAAAGGATAAATTCCAATGACTTTGTTGATTCTGACTTTTCATCTGGGATCATTAGGTCGGTTAATGACCAAATACCTGCCAAACTAATGACATTTCTAACTAAGCTAGGCCCAAATTGTGCTTTGTATTTAGTGCTTATTAGCAAATATTAGCATGCTACCATACTTAACTGCTCTCATATCTGCTAAACATAGCATGTTATTATTGCATTGTGTCACTGGTGACAACACTGTGCGCTGCCTAAGTGCCGCCTTACAGAGCCACTAGCATGGCTATAGACTTTTAGTCTTGATATTCATTTGATTTGTTGTAATGTTTAAAAACTAGAAAAGAACGTTGGCTTGAGGTGGCTTTAAACTTATTTTTTGGTTTTGAGCTTGGTAGACTAGCCGCAGCTAATTTTGACTGTCACTGACACTCTGCTCCTTCCTCTTCTAACAGCCAGAGAAAGCAGGTCCATGACATTTGAAGGATTCCTCAGGTACATGGAGTCCAAAGACTGCTGCGTGTTTGACCAGGCCCACACATCTGTGTACCAATACATGGACCAACCTCTCACCAATTACTTCATCTCCTCATCACACAACACCTACCTGACTGGAGATCAGCTAGTAGGAAAGAGCCACCTGGATGCATATGTTTGGTAGGGACGTACAGCTAACACAGTACAGCTTGTGTTCTTCACATTTTTAAAAACCTGGAAGTGGAAATGGTTTTCTGAAGTGCTGCATCATGTAATTATACTTGCAAATTGACCAACTAATCTGTATAATTTTGTAATAGATCTGCTAATAACGTGGTTCAAGTCAACTGATAAGGCAAATTTAAACACCATTTACTTCTGATACAGATCTAAAACACCCCTCAAAACACTTTACTTTCCTTCTAAAGTCTTTCCTACAGACCTACATGTGTGTTATCGGGATTCTCTCATTTTATTTAGCCACTCATGTGCTGAGGAACAGTAAAAATGCTGTGGTCCCTTTATGGGACAATGGAGGTGATTACAAAAGGGGCTGACGGCAGCAGAAGTGCTGTATTTATGGGCCCTGTGAAAGTGCTGAGCGCCGTGGCCGGCTGGTAGAGTGGAACCCTCCACACTAGTGGCCTGGAATCTCTGGTTTATTTAGATAATGGAGGAATCATTTAGAGAAGACAACAAAGTGGCAGGAGTAGAAATCCCACTAGTTCACAGGTGGGAGGAAGAAGAAAGTAAAATGACCAAATGTATTTGTTGGAGGAAGAAATAAAAGATTTACAAGAGCGTGTATGTTGTGAAAGGCATGAATTATAATTTATCACTGAAACTTTAAGTTGTCTAGGATCAAAGTTTTAAAAGTACTTGGGAATACATGGGAATTTAATTGCGTTTTTATAGATAGATAATGAACAGCACATTTATAGGGCGCACTTGAGGAAAACTGTTACATTATTGTGTCCTGGCAGCATAAGGCGGTAAAGAAATTGTTCAACATTTTGAGTAATACACTTATTTGCTTTCTTTATGAGAGTCGGATCAAAAGCTCAATACTCTCATGTTTGTGCATGATGGATGGAGCCAGACTGTTGTTATCTTAGCTTAGCATAAAGATTAGAAAGCACAGGGGATTCACCTACCTGCACATTTAAAAGTCACAAATTAACACACTGTGTCTTGTGTGTTTAAACCATACACAAACTGTCACAATGTCACAATATAATGTTACTTTACAAAGCAACTCTCCAATGCACAACTTAGAGCAAGACAGAGAGAGAGAAAAACATAGCTGAGAACTGAGATGAGAGAAGAACATCAACAGATTTTTTGTGTTGACGAAACACACAGCAGACGCATGAGTGCCTTCATAAAACAGCAATACACTGGTAGAAAAGGCTGATTCCCGAACAAGCACAACCATTCCCCAGTTAAAATGTCTGCAGTAAAAGGGTGATACAACTTTGCATCAGGGTTGCAAGAAAATGTATCAATGCCTCACCCCTGCTGTGAAAGTAATATTTTTCCTACCACCAACAGACTATCTTATAATATCAAGACACATTCTTGACCCAAACATATTTTTATATAAAGACAGCACAGAAATGGAAATGTAACATCACCATAAGGGATAGAACAGATCCACAAGGGTAGAAGAAGCTGTTGGATTATATTATTCAATTATTTGTTTGCTATAAACACTAGTGGAAGAAGTATTCAAATCGTTTACTTAAGTTAAAGTATGTAAGTATCATCAGGAACAAGTACTTAAAGCATTAAAAGTAAAAGTACTCAATGCCAAAAAATCCTCACATTTTAGAAACTGGAAATAAACTGTTCCGTCAAGTAACAATAAACACCAAAAGTGTTTAATCGGCTCATCATATTGTGTAACCTACATGTTTTTTGTGTGCAAAAATCTTAATTTGTTGTTTGTAGAAGTAGAAGACATTAAAAGTAAAGTCCAAGTACCTCAAATTTGTACTTAAGTACACTACTTACAATACAGTCATTTTCACATGTATGGGAGTTGTTGAGATGAAATTGTGCGTGGAAATGAAATCACTCAGTTTGTGCCGCAATGCTTCATTTCTAATTTCTAATGTGTTTGCATGTGACTCTCTATGCATGCATGCACTTATGTGTGTATTTGTGTGGCACAGGGCTCTGAGGAAAGGCTGTCGCTGTCTGGAGATTGACTGCTGGGATGGGCCAGACATGGAGCCTGTAGTCTACCATGGCTACACCCTGACCACCAAGATATTCTTTAAGGACGTCATCACCACTGTGGAGCAACATGCCTTTGAGGTATCAGCTCATAGTATGTTACATGACACACATTTCCCAGAGTGGCGCCCCAGGCATCTAACTCAGTGTTCACTCCAGCTCCTGCTTAGCTGCATTTGCTCTAATTAATAGCATCTCTGATTGCAATTCTTTGCTTGCAAGTTGCCTTTGATCCAGGCCATTCTCTGTGACATGTCGGGGGAATTAAGAGCCTGTAGAGAGAGCAGTAGATCCAAGTTGATGCCAATTGTTGAAAATAGGGTTTGAATCATGATTTCTTTGGATGTGATTATTTCTTGACAGGTGTCTGCTTACCCGGTGATCCTGTCATTAGAAAACCACTGCTCCAAGGAACAGCAGGAGGTCATTGCCCAGTACCTCATATCTATCCTGGGGGAAAAACTGCTGAGAACTCCCTTGGATCACCCAACTACTGGAGACATCCCAAGCCCAAATGTAAGACTCAGAAAAGAGAAAGCTTGACTATCTCAGGTGTAAATCAGAAGGATGTTAGATGTTAAATGTTAGACCTGCTGGTGCAGGTAGAGTCATGATAGTGTTTGTATGTATAAGTCCTCATCGCATGCCATAGCAAAGAAAAACAAGGAGAAAATAAGACCTAATCTTAGTCACGGAGGGCCTCATTAGTTTCTTTCTGAGGCACCCTTTGCCTCTCTCCTCCACTGGGATGTACGGGTTCATTGACAAGTCTCTTTAGTCTCAAGAGATTTGCAAAATCAAATGTGATGGCGTTGATCCGACGAAGTGTCCATCCTTTTAAGCATGCTGAGGCACTTGAGCTGATTGTTAATTTAGATTACCCTGTTTGGGTACTGGAGTCTCCACTGAAAGCATCTGCTTCAACCCATGACTGAGCGACTGGCCTGAAAGATGCTGCCACAGTCGCTCCAGTCTACTGAATATCACGAGGAGGATGAAGGTTTTTCTTCTGAGAGTGGATGAATGTGTGCTGTCTTGCTGGAGTTTCTTTGCTGCCTCTGACTTCTACTACTTTGGAATTTACTGCAAGACATGAGTTGTGTTTTATCCTAAGTGTGATAGATTTTCTTCCCCATATCGTTCTTTATCTTTATGACTCAGGAAGTGGGGGCTTTGATAGGAGCCTCAGCACTAATGGTTTCATCTTGACTATTTAACCCCCAGTAACTTGAACACTGAATCAGTGTTTGTATGGCACTTTCATGAAGCTTTACAACCAAATTCCCATCAAGTTATGTAAATGTAGCCAATGTGCGATTCTCAGAACTGTTCATTACCTTATACTCTACTCTGACCACTTAGATTAAGGGTTTTAAATCTACTTTTTTCTATTTTTACCATAATCATGGGCAAAATGATATTGTTAATTACATCAACAAAAGCAAAACCTATGTTGTAGCTCTACAGACTGTAACAGCAACAAAAAAATGAAAGTGCAGTGCCAAAGGAAGCGCTGAAGCTTATAATTTTCCTACTATATGGACTCTTCCGGGGTGTTAATGTAGGCAGATCTGTAATTATTTTGCATATTTTGCCTGTGTATACAGTGAAGTTGACAGAGTGACTTTCCGCCGTGTGGTTTACCATTGAGCTGGATTCAAGTCCACACCATAATGTGTATTTTTGACTTTAAGCATATTGCTGCTCATCTGCATAAAGATACCTCATACAAACAGATTTTGGAGCAAGGGCTGTGAAATAGAGCAACATACAGTGGGGCTCAAAAGTTTGGGCACCCCAGGTAAAAAATTGTTATAATGTGCATAAAGATGGAAAAATCTCCAATAGGCATCAAATGCCAGATTAGACATTCATATAATATGTAAAAAAATGAGATTTTTATTTTTATTATTTACACTTTCAGAATAACAGAAAACAAAAAAATGGCGTCTGCAAAAGTTTGGGCACCCTGCAGAGTTTATACCTTGTACTGCCCCCTTTTGCAAGTATCACAGCTTGGAAACGCTTCTTGTAGCCAGCCAAGAGTCTTTCAAATTCTTGTTTGAGGTATCTTCGTCCATTCTTCCTTCCAAAAGTCCTCCAGTTCTTTGAGATTTCTGGGCTGTCTGTCACGCACTGCTCTTTTAAGGTCTATCCATAGATTTTCAATTATGTTGAGGTCAGGAGATTGTGAAGGCCATGGCAAAACCTTCAGTTTACGCCTCTTGACGTAATCCACCGTGGATTTTGAGGTGTGTTTTTTTACAGAAGGCATTAAGTTAGCGTCCAAAATTTGCTTAAATTTTATTGAATCCCTTTTTCCTTCTACTCGTTAAATATTCCCTGTGCCACTGGCTGCAATACAACCCCAAAGCATGATTGATCCACCCCC
>NC_045740.1:5061670-5063581 GCF_008692095.1 Etheostoma spectabile
GACAGAGGTTCTTTTCATTAAATTCTGTGCCCTTTCTTCTCCAAATGTACCTTTTCTGATTCCGGCCAAAAAGTTCTATTTTAATCTCATCGGTCCACAGAACTTGTTTCCACAATGCATCAGGCTTGTCTATGTGTTCGTTTGCAAACTTAAAATGTTGATTTTTTTGTGGTGAGGACGTAGAAGAGATTTTCTTCTGATGACTCTTCCATGAAGACCATATCTGTACGAGTATCTCTTTATAGAGGAATGATGTACCACAACTCCAGTGTCTGCCAGGTCTTTCTGGATGGATCGTTCCGTCAAACGTGGGTTTGGACTTGCTTTTCTCACAATCCTGCGAGCTGTTCTGTCTGATATTTTTTTTGGTCTTCCAGATCTTGCTTTAATTTCCACTGTTCCTGATGACTGCTCTTTCTTAATTACATTCCAAACAGAGGATATTGGCATCTGAAAACTTTGCTATCTTCTTATAGCCTTCTCCTGCTTTGTGAGCGTCAACTATTTTCAGTTTCAGTTTTCTTGACAACTGCTTAGAAGAACCCATGGTGCTGATTGTTGGGGCAAGGTCAGATGAGTCTAGGCATTTAAAACCTTAAGATTTACATCACCTAGTCTTTCCAGACAATGATTGAGAACAATCCACAACAATGTCATATCTCAACTTTCCAACGGGGGCGGTGCATGCTATAAACTCTGCAGGGTGCCCAAGCCTTTGCAGACGCCATTTTTTGTTTTCTGTTATTTTGAAAGTGTAAATGATGGAAATAAAATCTAACTTTTTGTGACATATTATACGAATGTATAATCTGTCATTTGATGCCTTTTGGAGATTTTTCCATCTTTTCTTGGCGTCTTTATGCACATTAATACAAATTATTACCTGGGGTGCCCAAAGTTTTGAGCCCCAATGTATGTGTGATTCAGTGATTTAGTACACCTGCTGCTTTCTGCTCCTGTATCCTACCAAACTTGGCTGTGTGTATACACCAATGTGGATGAGGCTACTGAGTGACTCTTTGAAGAATAACATCTTTTTGACAAATCAGAGAGGGGGTGGGTGGTGCAAATTAAATGTTTAGATTTGATGGTTTGTTTCCTAAGTTTGAGTTTGTTTGACTGATGCAACTGTGCAATGGTGCGGGTCAAATTTACTGTAGGTTCCCATGTTTAAGGTTACCTTTGCATTTATTAATGTGTGAATTCATACTGTATGTGTATTTGTGGCGATGCCAGGACCTGAAGTATAAGATCCTCATCAAGAATAAAAAGCTAAAGCCTCCCATTAAGACGGAGGATGCAGCAGGGACACAGGCAGAGGAGAGTGTAGATGAGGGAGAGGGAGAGGAGGAGGAGGATGATTTGGAGGACGAGGATCAGCAAACCAAAGCAAAGTTCTGGTCTCCCAGAAAGGCAGGGTCAAAAACAAAAGTAAGTCAGTTAGATTTAAGAACAGATTTCTTAAAAACAGAGACCGATATAGACTGTTTGTGTACTGTACACATATAGTTGGATGTACAGTACACTGCAACCATAAGAGTCCTTACACGTACACGTAAATTTGAACAAATTACTGCGGTACTCAAATTAGTTCATTGGCTCCCGGTACAATACAAAATCACTTTCAAAATCCTGCGAATAGTCTATAAAGCACTAAATGGGTGGCTCACTGATCAAAACCCCATTAGGAGTCTCAGGTCATCAGGCCTTCTAGATTTTACCCAGAATAAGATCCAGGTTCAGTTACTGTGGTCCTGCTCTCTGGAACAAGAGCCTGATGACTTGAGATCCTCACAACTGTGTCCACATTCAAAAGAAAACTCAAAACCTTCTTATTCCCTTAGGCATTTGTTTAATTACAGTGTGTGTGTGTGTGTGTGTGTGTGTGTGTGTGTGTGTGTGTGTGTGTGT
>NC_045740.1:5063599-5070097 GCF_008692095.1 Etheostoma spectabile
GTGTGTGTGTGTGTGTGTGTGTGTGTGTGTGTGCATACGTGTGTGTGTGTGTGTGTGTATTAATTTGTATGGATGCACTTGTATGTTATTGTAGATTGTCTTGCTATGTTGATGCTTATGCTGCATTCTTATTTCTGTTCATGCTTTGTTTTAATGTTTCTGCTGTTTTTAATGTAAACCAATTTGGCTTTGCAATGTAATGAAAGTTGCTATATAAATTAAACTGACATTGCTATAAAATGATACAAGATAAAACTTTACCGCTTGGAATTTCAACACTATTTGTTGCAATTTGGTGAGTGCTCTTTTTGGTTTGTTTTCCTCTCTTCCCTAAATGTAACCAATAGAAGAAGAAGGTGGCAAAGGCTTTATCTGACCTGGTCGTATACACCGGGTCTGTTAAGTTCATCAGCTTCAGTCATTCCAAGGACAATCAGAACTACTATGAGAACACATCAATGGCAGAGAAGAAAGCTCGCAAGCTAGCCAAAGCCTCAGGTAAAATGATATTGATGGAGTTGAAACTATGGTATGAGAAAAGGGAAATCTGATTCTAAAGTAATAAAGAATATGTATAATCAGTTGCAAAAATTACAAAATGTAATTCTGATGAGCCCAGCAAATTCACATTATTTACAATAACATTAAGGTCAAAGGAGAAGTCTCTGTAAGTTCTTTTTGGACAAGAAATGCAAATATATCTGGTGCCATAAATCTCCATAATAACAAAAGCATATTGACCATGACATATATAACATAGGGGAGTACTTTATAGGAAATAAAGCACAACAGCACAAGCCCAAAAATGTGCCTAATACTCTCACTGATGGGGAAGTGGAAAGAGCCCACAGAGGTCTGAATCAACTGATAATCAGTTAAACTGTCATTGCGCTGCTGTGCGGCAGTATACTGGAGAAACAGAGTGATGTAGAGAAATTAAATCTTCTTCTGCTGAGGAGTGGTGACACTTTTCAGACACACAGCTACATTGTGAGCTGTTTGGCTTGGCTGGCAGCGACCAGAAATAGTCTTGGCTATGCTGGAGATGTAAAAATTGTGTACTCTTATCATCCTAAAGCCCTGCAGGGAAACTACAGACTGGAGGTTTTTTAGTCCCTCCAGAATGAGAATAATTATACAGGCTCCTTAATCAGGACAAATGGTTTCCACCTTTTCAGGTATTCTCTTAAAAATCCATTTAACATAAATCTAAAATAACAAATACTTTGGTAAATCTTACTGATATGATCCTCTATCAGTTCATATTTTTAATAAAAGCAAATCATCAATAAAAACTGGTGATCAACTGAATCATTTCTGCAATGCCTAGAACACAGAAAGGTTTCTTTTTTATAACTGATACTATTAAAAAGTGACCATGTCCCTGTAGATAAACCTCACTGCTGCTCTGGATTACTGCATCACACAGCCATTGCAACTAAGTCAGATAGTTGGTCTAAAATGCACAGGATCATATCTGTGAAGTCTGAATAAGTGTGTGTCAGAGGAGACATTTGACCTGTAAGTGTTGTGCGTTTTCTTACCCAGGTGCCGACTTTGTTGAGCACAACCAGAAGTTCCTCAGCAGGATTTACCCAGCTGGCTCGAGGACATCTTCTTCCAACTACAACCCTCAGGAGTTTTGGAACGTCGGCTCACAGCTTGGTGAGTCGGAGAGGGCCTGCACACATAAGCTAGGCAGTAAAACATTTATTTAGGCACATCAATCTGAAATTCATTTTATAACATAGCAAACCATGCCGATCATATCTTTTGTTTAATCGTTAAAAATGTCTAAACTCGTAGGATGCAAATTAATGTGATTACATTCATACAGTGCATGGCGTGTTTGTCTAATATGAAGTTATGGACATTTTTATAAAGTAAAATATAAAAGGGTTATGAAAAACAAGGCTAATAAAATTTTGCTGAGATTATTAGCACTTTGTTGCCAATTATGTTTCTATTTTGGTCAAGAAGAAACCCTGAAAACATAATTAAAAAAAAAGACCTGCAGAAAATGGCTTTAATTCCTTCACACACACACACACACACACACACCCACACCCCCCCACACACACACACACACACACACACACACACACACACACACACACACACACACCCCCTTGTCCAAAAGTCCTGTCGATTAGCAGTGAAAAGAACATTTAATTCCAGTCCACAGCCTGACCGCCTCATCTGTGTTGTCCTCAGAGCAAGTACTCTCCTTGCCCTTATCACACCTTATTTCTATTACTATTTCTTTTCCCTCTTCAAACTAATTCCTTGTCTGGGTCACAGTTAAATTTTTTTTCATCATCATTTCTTTGAATCAAACGGGAACATTGGGCTTGACTCCATATCACAAATATCACTTCTGAGAGGCAATAAAAAAATATCTTTACATAAAAACCTTTTATCCTCACACTTTCTGGTAATGCGCAACTACCCAAGGACTTAAAGTCACACTGCAGACCTGTCTGGCACTGTCTTGGCCAATGTGCCTGTCAGTTCACCTCATCTATCTCCATCGCTCAGTCAGCCACTGATTCTGACACAAAGCCCTGCTGATCACTGAGCAGACTGTATGTGGTTCGATGGCAGCTGTGCAGATGGTGAGCGGCACTTTTCACAGTTGCAGGAGACTGCAGTACAAAGCAGCAGCCTAGATGGATCAATTACAGTTAGATGAGCAGCCCATTCATTGAGACCCTAAGACATACACCTATATAAAAAGATGCATTGCAGTGTGTTGGTTAGGACACAATTAAAGAGGGTCTTTATTATGTACTTATGCTACTGCAGACTTGTTAGTTTTCACAATTCAGCCCAGCTGAGATAGAGCTCAAAACTGTCAGCAGAATTACATCAACTGCTTTCTTTATCAGACAATCTATTCACACGTCTGAAATGGGTAGTCACACATGCCACCGCAGAACTTTGCACTGCAGACAACCTACTACAAATGCACTTATTGGTGATTTGAAATGTGTCCTTGACGCAATGTATGCTATTGTTGGGGAAACATTTTAAGTTTTTGTATAATTTAACTCCTTCTTGCAGAATGAACAAGAGCCAGTAATCAGAAGAAATGCATGAGATCATCTCAAGCTGGCTGCTCGCTTTATATAAACAAGCTTTAGTCATCCTCAATTTTGTTCCATTTAAAACGTTTTGCCACTGTACTGTAGCTCATCATTTTCATTGTTCCAACATTGTCCTGTCATATTTTGCAGTGGCTCTCAATTTCCAGTCTCTGGGCTTGCCTATGGACCTTAATGATGGCCGCTTCCAGGACAACGGCGGCTGTGGATACGTCCGGAAGCCAGCAGTGCTCATGCCCAGTCAGAGGCGCTTTGATCCCAGCTGCAGCCAGCACAGACAGAAACCCACCCACCTGCTGCTAAAGGTACAGCTATGGAGCAAGGAACGCTGAATAATCCACTCAAGGGGGATTAATAGATTAAGGTGTAATGTTACAGGACTGTGTGTGTGTGTGTGTGTGCATGTTTGTGTTTGGCTGTTTGTCGCAATATAGAGATTGTGTAGCAGAGCTCATCTAACTCTTAGCCTACAGATAAACGCTTTCCTACCAGATGCTGTGAACCACCAATAATGTAAATCTCCCTGAGAGTGTCTCCGTTTAATTAAATTATATCCTTTAGAATATAAAAGGGAAAGAAGAGAGAGGGGTGATCTAATGCAATCAGACCCAGGGTCCAATTAATAACTAATCCCTTTTCCATTATTTTAAGTATGTCCGAGGACGGTAATAGCAGCACTTATAATGTACTGTATCTAAGCTGCGTGGAAAAGGATGAATGAAGCTGTAGAGAAGAGTTACATCAAGTCTCATGTCTTTAGTGTGCCATCAGGAAAACGGTCACACACACTAATTCTTCTAAGTCCAGTTACAGAGACACAACAGTTTGCTCTTGTGTAGCACATAATGGTCGGACTCCGAGATCTCTGAAGCTTTGTACGGAAAGGACAATATGTGGAATTGCCTGGGATCACATGGGACTCATACAGACTTACTGCAAAGGAGATAGACGAGGGAACATCATTGTTACTCTGCCAGAATCGCTCTTCTGAACAGCTATGAATCATAACAAAAAACTCCATCTACAAGGGTTGGTTCAGCCAAATTATTACAATAACTACCCTGTGGACCTCAGTCAGTATTGTAGATATTCCAAATGCAACCTGTTAAAGCTGCTGCTTTAAAGTTCTATCATAGAGTACTTCTACTATAATTCTTTGTTTAGCTGGTTTCATATTAAGAAAATACAGCTCAATCACTTAATTAGGATGCATAGACTCTCACAAAAGCACATCAGACACACACCTTTTGAGAGGAATGCAGTCAGGGAACTCACATTGTCAAACTTCTAAGAGAACAACCTGCCCAAGTGTCCTGTCGATTAGCAGTGAAAAGAACATTTCATTCCAGTCCACAGCCTGACCGCCTCATCTGTGTTTTCCCCAGAGCAAGCCCTCTCCTGGCCCTTAGCACACCTTTTTTTTATTTTCTCTTTAAACTACTTCCTTGTCTGGGTCACAGTTTACTTCCCCCCCCATCATAATTTCTTTGAATCCAGCATGAGCATTGGGCTCGACTCCATATCACATATACAGCTCTCAGCTCGGTGGAAATCAAAGTCATGAGTAGCATTCAGTGGTGTAAAATACAGTTGTGTTCAGAATAATAGAAGTAAGAAAGAAAGTGAATAATGCTCAAAATCCTTAGAATAGCTTTTAATTCCATAATATTAACACATTGAGAGATTAGATTATACTTTATTTATCCCACGACGGGGAAATTCTGTCGTTACAGTAGCAGCATAGCAGCAACAGCAAAAAACAAAAAACAAAACAATAACACACAAACAAGTAAGCACGAAAGAAATACAAGGCAAGAAATACAAGGCAAGAAATACAGGCAAGAAGTAGACAATGAAAATATGGTAGACTGAGTAAGTAAAATGCCGTCAAACAAAAGGAATTTTAAAGTGCGGTTGCCATGATAAGAGAAACAATATTGCGGTGTAAGTGACGTTAAAAATTAAGTTGAATGTGTAATTAGAGCAAAGAAGAAAGAGTCGGTAGCATAATTTAAATTATATTAACCTGAGACCATAAATATTGAAAAGTAAGTACTTGTAATAAAATAATATAAATACCAATATTAAAGATAAAACAGAAAAGTGTGTGATGTAGATGGTAGAAAAACAGGAACAGAAACTACAACACTATCAGTGTTTGGGAACACTGCACATTCAATTCCAAATCAAAACATCACCAAAATTGTTCAAGTTTGTGTTCTACTTTTACAAAAAGTGAAGAAAAAGGAATATTAGGCTGTTAAAAAAAAAAATTTGAAGTATTTGCATTTTTCCTTTACAAACTTGAACATTTACTGTATGAACTGAAAAATGTCTCAAGGGTTTGCTCTACTTTGAATCACTGAACTAATATTTAGTTGCATAACCATTATTTTTGAGAACTGCTTCACATCTGTGTTGCATGGAGTCAACCAACTTCTGGCACCTGTGAATAGGTATTCCAGCCCGGGACCGTTGAACTACATTCCACAATTCATCTGCATCACTTGGTTTTGCCTCAGAAACAGCATGTTTGATGTCACCCCACAAGTGTTCTATGGGATTGAGCTGGCCACTCCATAACATCAATCTTGCGCACTCACTCAGTGGAAATCAAAGTCATGAGTAGCATTCAGTGGTGTAACATAGATAGGGTTGTTGTAATTATTCATCTGCTCAAGAAAACAATAGTTCCCCTCGAGATCTCATTTAGCATAAGACTGTCAACTACAAGCAATGGTCTGTTTTTCAAATATTTATGAATAGTGTGCAAAACTCTATATGCTCACAAGTATGGACCTTTGTAACTGTGAATGAGCATAATGCAAGTTGTTTTGTAGCGGGACTTAGAAATAGAAAAAGAAAAGACTTTAATTTTGAGCCATGGTAAGTACATGCAGGTTTGTCTTTGATCAGAGCTCATTTTGAGAGGACTGCAGATAAGCCCGCCTCTCCCCAGACAAAGTGTAATTACAGCCCTCTTCCACTCTCTTCTTTTTTCTACTCTTACTGGCTCTCCCGTTTTCTCTTGTTTTATATTTACTGTTTATCCCTGATCAATTACGTTCCCATACAACCCCTTTCTATGTGACCATCCACTCTGCATGTCTGTGTGTCTATCTACAGGTGATCAGTGGGTCCAACCTACCCATCTCCAGGAGTGGCAAAGGTCTGGACTCCTTTGTCAGAGTGGAAATGCATGGGATTGCATCCGACTCCCACAGAAAAAACACAAATACTGTGAAAAACAACTGTAAGTACTGCAAGGCTAACTGTATGCTGCCTTGTTTGTGACTCGAGAGGACGCTGGCGTGTCTGTCGCCGCTTCTCATGCTCACATGCTCACAAACCCCCGATTGTTAAGCGTCCTTGGGTTTGTGAAAGGCGCTATATA
>NC_045740.1:5070107-5081542 GCF_008692095.1 Etheostoma spectabile
ATTATTATTATTATTATTATTATTATTATTATTATTATTATTATTGTTGGGACATCTCAAGACACAGCTTGACTGGCCAAGCTTTACTTATCAATCCAAGATGTATTTTGTGGGCAGTTTTTAACTTTTAAATTTTCTACAAATTAAGAATTACGGAAAATATAAAGTCTTTTTATCAGAAGGTTATAAGTTTTGTGGGCTATATATTTGTTCTTTCTGAATTTGGACATTGTGACTTTCACAGGTCCTTGCTTAAAATGGCACTACTGTGGCATACTGTAGAACAAATGCATAAATATTGGACTAGTAGGAGTAGAAAAACAGATGAGTCTTCCACCATTCTAGCATCTCTAGTTTTATACTAATAAATGCAGGTACAGAAACAAATGACATCTGAGAACATGCCAAGTATCTGCATACTGTAGGGAAATGTAAACCTTCAAGTAAAACATGAAAACCACCTAAGCTGGAGGAGCTGTCTATGACAGCAGTGTTTCGTGTTTTTGTGGGGTTTTTTTCCCTCTTCCTTTAAATCTATTTCCCAGTAAGCTTTGGGCTTCTGAGGAGAAATGTTCTGATAAGTTTCTTCAAAATGTAGAAGTGGATTTCCTTTGAAGAGAAGTCTGTCATGCACTATTTCTATGAATGGAAACATGGAGCTGACAATCTGTGCATACAGAATGAAGTGTTACAGTGATTTTAAGCATCAGTTGGATCCTCATTTATACTAGGGGTGAGAAAAATTGAAAATCATATGTATCAGGGTTTTTTTTTTTTTGGGGGGGGGGGTCTTTTTCCCCTTTGTTTGACAATGAGAGTAGATAGACAGAAAAGGTGGAAGGGAGATGGGGGATGACACACAGCAAAGAGCCGCAGGTCGTATTCGAACCCGGGCCGCAGGAAAGGACTGCAGACATGGGGCGCACGCTCTTACTGGGGGAGCCAGAGGTTGCCCCTGTATCGTGATTTTTTGCAACAATTTTTACAATAGAGTCTTTTCCCTAGAATCAATATTTTTAATTATATATTTTTTACCAATTATTCACCTGAATATTTTCTGGTTATACGGTTCCTACGTCATATCCATTTCAAGCAAAATAGAGCGAATGCAGAAAATGCAGAACATACACGTTACGTATTCCTATACAAAATAAATAAATGTCAGATTGGCTGACTGACATGGCATGGCCTTTTTTATTTTTTTATTTTCTAAATGTCTCATGATATACATTGTCTCTAGACGTGTATTTTCAACTTTGTTTTTTGTTAAAGAAGGATAAGAAAATCGCAATACTATCAAATAACAATACTTCTAGAATCACAATAAGAAAAAAAATCACAATACAAATCCAATCGGCACCCATGTATCGTGAAAGAATTGAATCAAGACTAAAGCACATCGTCCCAACTCTTATGCATACAAATAGTTTTTGTGTTCAGAATTATAACTATGCCACATCACCAACATTCATGATGACTAGTTCTTGTTTATTATTATTTTTAATGAAAATGACTCTTAAATGTACTTCCCAAAACTGTCATCAGGAAGTTAATCCCACAGCTGTCGACGTTTTTGAAAGACTTCTCATATTTCAGCTGGTGTTCACCATGAAACATACAGTAGCCTATGTTGAATTTTGCTTTGAGATTTAGGTATTTAAAATGGCACAATGAAAATGAACTTATTAAGACATAACGTAACATTGATGGGATACAACACTGTATTGCTGCTGTTGAGATGAGACAGAGGGAGAGAAGGATAGAGAGAGAAAAAGTGGGAGAGAGAGTATGAATCCTGGAGGGCACAGAACACTTACGCATGGGCATAAATCATAAAATCATTTCACACTATGAAACAGATAAGGTCACTGGTGAATACAAATTTCTGTTGACTTAGATGAAAACTCGGATGTAACAGAGGAATATGAGGCAATAGTTTTGAATCAGAAATGTATTGAGAACTGCAGCAGGGATTACTCATTAGTGACCTACGAATGCTCTCCTCATTTGTCACTGTAATGTTGCAACCAAATAACACTTCATGTCATGTATCACGGTCGGAATACTATTGTGGGTCTGATACTCATTATTTAGGTCTACTCTATGGCAATGTCAGGTGTCGGTCAGCTCACCGCTTTGGTCCAGACTGATTTGTATACATGGAGTCCTCTGTAGTATCAACTATAATAACTTTGTAGATTCCTTCTAGGGACACCAGAAGGTCTGAATATGAATTTAAATACCTGCAAAACTAATGACATTACCATCAGCCTCAGCTCTACTTTGTGTTTAGTGCTAATTATCAAATGTTAGCATGCTAACGTAAGACTAACTAAGATGGTAAACCTTGGCATGTTAGCACCGTCATTGTGAGCATGTTAGCATGTGGTTCTAAGCACCAGCAAGTGAAGCCTAACATGTCCGCTGGCATGGCTGTGGACTATTGGCCTTGGTAACAATAAGCTAAATAAATAAACAAATGAGTTTTGTCCACTGCATAACCTCTACCTGTTTGTCCTCTGCTTTACAGCGCCATGTCTAAAGAAATATCCCTTCTCTAGACAAGTTCTTGCAGAAAGGCTTTTGTTTAACTTTTTAAAACGTGCAATAACAGACTTTTGGAGGCAGCAGAAACAAGCTGCAAACACAATACTGAAATGTTATTGCCCTATAAAGTTGATATGGCAAACCGGGAGCAACATTAGCATTGATTTGGAGTTGTGTTTCACCAGGTGAATGTGAGTCCAATGTTCAATCTCTTTTGGCTCTGTTTTTGGTCTCCGCCAATTCAGCAGAAACATATTGGTCTGTTTAGCTGTTACATTCTCCACTGTGTTTATTAGCTAGTTGCTAAATTTGTCTGAAGTTTGGTGCTTTAGTGTTTTTACTGTAAACAGCTGCAGGCAGCTATGAGAGAGAGATGAGAGTGAGCCAAAGGAGTAAAGTAAAAACTTAGTTTTAGTTGAAAGATGCTGAACACAAAATAGATTCTAGTGATTTTAATTAAACCTACTGATGCTTATTGATTGTTACCATTACAGCGCTGAGACCTCACTGGGATGCTGACATGAACTTCAGCATCAGCGTCCCCGAGCTCTGCCTTGTCCGCTTCTGTGTCCGAGAGCAAACCGGCCTCCTCAGCAGTGAATTTGTGGGCCAGTACACCCTGCCCTTCACCAGCCTGAAGAAAGGTAAGCCATAGAGGCAGAAAGAGCGAGAGAGGGTGGGGTGGGGGGTTGGGATCAGACAAAGAGCTAAATTACATGAGGTGACATTGTGTGAGCATCATTGTGTTTCCCTTCATTCAGCGTCAGCATAACTGAAGGTCGGTCTGGGAACTGTGCTCGAGTTTATACGTAAATGTGTCTGCGTATTTACATGATGCTTGTGTATTTAGCAGCTATAAATTTCTTATTACACCCACCTTCTGCACCTCTAGGCTACCGCTGGGTCCCTCTCCGGTCCCGAGACGGATGCAGCCTGGATCCAGCCACCCTCTTCGTCTTTGTTTGGTATTCCTAAAAACAGCTCTCTATATCACTCACTCACACTCTCTCACACACACACACACACACTCTCTCACGCACACGCACACGCACGCACACGGCTGATGCAGTTACAACAACAAAAATTATAAATAAATCAAAAGCACCATTTCCTCAGATATAAATACCAGTTTTATTGTCAGAAAATAGACGTTCCTTTTTCTCTCCTGCAGAGGAGAGAAAAAGGCTTCAGCAGGGCTGAAAAGACACTCCAAAGAAGAATAACACTCTGCTGGCATCACTCAAGTAGTGGAGAAATCCCTGGAGTAGGATATTAGAGTCCTATCATAGAATTAATAATTGATGCAAGTGCAATTATTGTGTTAGAGTTGATCACACATAAGAAGAACCACAAGGCACAGTATTGGTTTTGGATTAATGGATGTAATTCTTCAATTAGGTCTAAAACCGATGAGTGATGCCAGGAGACATCAATCCATAAGCACTACTATGAAAAAGTAGCAGCCAGCATTTTCTTCCAAGCCTTCTTCCCTGTGAGAAACCCAGCAGGGAATAATATAAATAGCATTCACAGAGGTATACATTATTGAACCAAATCCAGTGCATGGAAGGCTATTTCTATCCATGTTCATCACTAAATCCTTTAAATAAGTACGGGTCAGCAGGCCTGTCAGGCTGCTCGTGTGTGCTTTTTTAGGGGTATTTATGTGAGCCTAAGAGTGTCTGCCTTGGCGTGTTTGCATAGGCATAACTGTGATCAGCCATTGATGGACAGACAAAGGATGGAGTGAGGGGGAGAGTGTTAACTCAGCCTCTCAGGCCAGAGTTGTCATCCTGCTCACACACTCTCCTCACCCCTCTCTCTCTCACCCTCCCGCCTCCAATTCCACTTGTCAAGGACATCCAGTAGACACAGCCCAAAGGCACAAACACACTCAATCTGAGCAGGTATCAGACAGGCAGCCCCTAACAGCACTACATCACATCCTCTTTAATCTGTCACATCAACAGTGTCAACCACACACACTTACAAGGACTGTTTGAGTTTTTAAAAAAAACTAAGTGAAAGTGTGATAATAAAAGTAGTTTCTTCCCCTAATCCATCATCAAGGCTACATCCAAAAAGCCGACTAATTAGCTAATGTCCTTCATTTGACTAACATTTAAAAATAAACACAAATGGTAAATGATGCTTCACACAGTAAACAGTCTCCTTCCCTGAGTCTTTAACTCAGTCTTGTAACGTCATCCAAATAGCCCATCCACTCACAGCTCTGGAGTGAGGTTAAGTTACAGTGCACAGTTCCTCTGCTCAGATGAGTTTGTCTCATTCATACAGTCTGAAAAATCTTTAGATTTATTCTTTCCCTCAGTGTGATTGTACCCCCTGCTGGCAGCAAGCCGACAGTGCAGCTCTCTGAAGTCAGACTGCACAGTTGCCGAGGAGAAACCAGGACTCCTTGTCAAGCAACTCCTCCTCCAGTCTAATGTTGGTTGCAGCCACGAAAGTCTTCTTGCTCTTCACTGTCACTTCCAGCACCATCCCATACAGTAGTGGGACACAATTGTACTCTAGCTGTGAATAAGAGGCAGATATATTTAGCTTTCAAACAGCTCTACATTCAGAACATCCATTCATTTGAGGACATTTCTGTTGTACAGTTTAGCTTTTATTTTAAGATTTCTTCGCTTGCATTTGGCTCTGCAAAGGTTTCACTTTGCAAAATGAAAGATTGTAAGAGGCTGCTACGCGTTTGAGAGGCTACTAGTCAGAGTCTGCAATGTTTAACACTCAAAGATCTGACTCTCACGGCAGGAAGAGCAGCTTTAAACTTTCCATTCACTCTAACTTTGTGTAATGATCACTTTTAAAAACTTGGGTGACAGCTTTTCCTCTCAAGAGGTAGTGTACATACAAAAAAGATGGATTACATTACAAGAAAATAGCATTTATAAATGTAATTAATGTTGAGGTTATGTTCGCTCACTGTAGCGCAATGTTGCTCTTACTGAGGTGTATTCTTTTTTTCTTTAGGGATATTTTCCTTATCTAAATCAAAGGTCTAAGGATATAGGGGGTCATATGATGCACAACCGTATGATTGTACTGTATGATGAAAACCAAAGGGTGCTGTGACTGTGCTAAATCATGGATAGAGTGTAGGATTGATGGAAGTTGTACCAGTTCATTGAAGGTTGGATTGTCATTATTGCGGACCACCTTCGTCTTCTTCTTGGATCGCTGCTTAGGGTCCGGTCTCAAACGCATGACCACGTAGGCGTCAGGGTTAGAGCCGTTTGCCTGCTTCTGTTGAAAAAAGAAAAAGAAAAAAGGCCAGGAAGGACAGCCTGCACTTGAGCACACACCATAAAGTATTTATAAGCGAGAACACATTTACTATGTATGCTTTCCTCTTGTTAAATGCTACAAGCAATGCGAGGAAACTCACAATGTTCTTCAGGTGTTTTACCAAGACTGAGAGCTTACAGTCAGAGTAAGAAATGTTGAGCTGGATCTGAGGACGGGCCCCTGCAATAGATCAGTGCATCAGTGCCAGTAAACCGCCGCATAACATGTGTTATACTGTGTATGGACTGTCTTTAGAATTCCCTTAAGACATAGCACTGAATCAATTTTCACATTCTAAATATTGCATTTATTATGACATTTTTAATACACCCTCAGAGGTACCCCCTTATTATTAAAGAGAAGAAAATTACCTGTCATCACACTTTCTTGGACTGTGCTGGGGCCATCCAGGAACAAGCTGCACACATATTCATTCTGCAAGCGACAGCAGAAGGCAGGTGTGCAAGTTAGAGCCAGGTATAACAAGATATCACAGAGGAACCAACCAGTGATGAGAGAAACATACTCCCTTGCATGGTCCCTCAAAAAGCTCTTTCAGATATTTATTCAGCAGAGACATCTTGCTGCTTGGGGTGAATGATAGCTTAAACCACCGAGGAAACCTATAAAAGGGAGAAGAAGTAAAGATATGCATCAAATTATGCCATTATTGAGAAAGAAAATAGCAGTTTTTCGAAATAAAATAGGCATGTGATGTAAGCTGTGTGTGTACGTTTTTTTCTTCACTCACTGAGGCAGCATAGTTTCAATGAAGTATTTCTGAAGCTGCTTATGGATCAGCTCAAACTGCCCAAATGTCTTCTCACTGTTCAGAAAACCATCATGAATGGTTACTCTCAGGTCATAGATCTGCAAATCAAACAAAACTAATTAGGTTACAGGGTGTATTTATGTTGTTATATCATCCAGATTCTTAAACAGATGATTCCCAGCTTTAATCATGAGTGCTCTTTGGTAACTGGCTTGCACACTTAAAATCTCTTGGAAGAAAGGCAGCTCAAGGTAAAGTTTATCCTCAAGGATATGTAAAGCATCCCATTATTACAGTTTTTATGGTCTGTCTGTCTTGCGTTAGGAACATTAGATGTATAAAAAGTGAATAAAACTAAAAGGTAAGCCAGGAATATTTAACAATTTGTTTTTGGACCTGTGCCAATATTTTTAAAAACTAACCCCAGGTCTCAAGTTAGTAATTGCCATCTATGACCTTTTACATTACAGAAGTCAATCCTAAACAATAACTTCTTTAACTTAGTTTAACAGTTCAATGTTTCCTCTGTTTTATGTTTGAGTTTACATAATAAAGAATGTGGGAAATGATGAATGTGTGTGCTTATACTGTGATGATAAAACAACTACAACTAGCACTTAGAAGCAGTGAAAATTAAGAGATCCCAAATTCTTATATATTAAACGTTAACTGATCAACTGGGCCAACTCTGCCTCCAAACAGTTAACAACAGTTAACCAGACATCAAGGAGCTTAATCTGATCAAAGAGCAGTGAAATGCTAACAAACATCAGTAACACTCCTCATTTGACTCTGGGGAGTAAGGGAAAGACTTTCCAAACAAAGCGACACAGCAGACCCAACACAGTCAGATGAGTGCCAGGGGTTATTCCTCTTAAAACAAAAAAGTGTGAATCTGCTGCCAGTTCCATGTGTTTCAGCTCCCCAAGCTATTCAGATTGAATACAAAGCTATGTAGTGCAATAGGCAACATTTCTCAGTGGCATTTCATTTCGTAAATCAGCACTGTGACCATAATTTTCTGTCTGAATAACCACAGCATGCAGTCTCACCACATCTTTTCCCCTGACGGTGTATCCCTGGATGACAGCTTCTTGGATGTTGGTGCTGGGAGCGGGGATGCCTTCCCGGATTCGTGGTTCTTGTTTCTTCCCTTGGGCCATGCTGTGTGTCAGGAAGTTAAACTTGACTGCAACACAGCCCATGCTTTCCTTGATCTTCCTACATCAGAAGGGATTCAAACCGTTACTAGTCAGAGTAATGAAGCAACAAAAATCCAATATGGAATATTTTGTGGAATCTTTTCAGTATTTGTGTTGTTCATTCAATTACTTAGTAAAGTAGGATGTGGCCTCCAGGTCTGTGTCATGAGGTCTGAGGTTTCTCTGGACATACAGCAGGTCATTAGCGTCCTTCAGTTCTGGCATTCTTGCACTTAGCATCTAGAAACCACATACACATCATGGACAAAAAGGTGTATTATGTAATATTATCTATTCTTAGATATAGCTAGGAGATTGTTACCGTGATTATGTTATTCAGTAAAGGTCTTACCAGCTCCAACAAGCTGAGTATCAGTGCAGAGCGCTCTCTGATTATGTTGTAGGCTTCACAGCAGAGCTCCACGAAGCGATGCAAGCGCTGAGGCTTCTGCCCCCCGCCTGTGATGAAGTGCTGCATCTCGGATGTGAAGATGAATGGAGATCGATCCCTGTCATTGCAACAACAATAAAAAGTGCAGGGGAAGGTTCTTGTTCATACACATTATTTATCTTTGCCTTTATAACCTTTCTGTATTTCCTTGGTGCCCAAACACAAACACCACTCTTTCACTTTCAAAACAATGCTTGGCTTTTTATTTACTTGCCTTTTAAAGCTTCCGAACTTCTGTGCATTGCCCATAATCTTGCCAAAGTCAATGTGAAACATATGTCCACTGTGTCTCAACATGATGTTGTCATTGTGGCGGTCACAGATCCCCAGGATGAAAGTGGCCACACACCACCCTGCACACGAGTGGATGAAGTTCATAACAGCCTGCACATACACAGTAGCAGAGTGTTACACAATGCAGCAAGCAAAAACAAATCTTCAAGTGTCTGGTAAAGCATACAGTAATGGTTAAGTCATGAAAGATGCGGTGGTTGTAACCTTCTCATAGTCCTCCTTAGTTTTGTTCCACATGTGGAACCATTTCTCTAATGTGTCTTCTCGAAGGGTGCCACCCAGACCCCACTCCTGATGAATCTCGCCCAGGGTCACTGCCTCTGGAACCACTTCCACCAGGCCTGGCGATCACATAGAATATACGTGGAAAAAACATAAATTCCCAGCCGCGGAGATTTAAGGCAAAGGGATTATTGTGCATTCAAAAACCCAAATAAACTTACCCTGAGCTCGTCCTGTAGAAAGACACCTGTAGGTGATCATTCGCAGGTCCAGCCCGTGCTGGAGCCACACCCTGTCCATCACACGGACTATCTGAAGTACCAGCATGTCCTGACGCAGGTTATCTCCTGTCTGGACAACACATTTAACTGAGAGATGAAAACAGTTTACTAAAAGGTTGTTGTTTTTTTGACCCAGTCTAAGTGGCAAGTCACAAGCATCCCCTTTGTGTTGAGCCATTGTTCAAGCTACAGTGGCATTATATAATGATGGGGCGCAGATTATGCTAACAACTAAATCTCACAAACGTGCATGTCCTCATGAACACATGACATTCACCAGGCTCAAACACACAATTTATGACATGTTTTTACAGTTAAGAGAGTTTGGTAAATCTGATTTGTTAACTCGTACGAGCAAACCTCAAAGAAAAAAGTAAGAAAAATTTTGGGTAAGAATATTAAATTTGTTTTTAAATGATGCCTAGTGTGGATATATCATTACAAACCTTGCAAATGACACTGATGTTCTTGGCCAGGGGGTCAGAGCAGATAAATGAGATCCCCAGAGGGGCAGCATTGGAGTTGTGGAACTTACAGGCCTGTAGGTAACATAACAAAAAGGAATAAACACTCCAAAACAGCACACAACTGTGTGTATATTATATTTCAGTCATGGTATAAAAGGTGTAATTTGTTGTGTAATGTTTTTACATCCACGTCCACTGCCTTCACACGGACTGCAGGATCCAGTGGCAAACAGCAGCTGATCCCATCTCTGAAAAACTCATCAATCTTCCCCTTTTCTTTGTTCAAAACAGTCTGCAGAGAAATACATAAAATTAAAGAGCTAACAAATGAAATACATGGCAATGAAGCATGATGACCCAGTGAGCGAGTTAGTGAGTACATGAATAAATGGGTAGATAAAAGATGTGTTTACAGACCTTACGTCGAGCCTTATCGGCAGTGCAAACCTTCTCAGCCACTTGTACAAGCACAGACACCAGGAGGGTTTCATGCTCCAGCTCCTGCCTCAGTGCCCGGCCACAACAGTGCCGCAGGGCAGCCTGAACTTTACTGAACCAACTCTGGTAGTAAGGGTCAGTATGAGCATCCTCTAGCAGCCTGCCAGAATGTAAAACATTAATGAATGATACAACTTTACTGTACATAATGCAGCGAAATACTGAGCATCTAAACAATGGAGCAATGAGAAAAAAAATAATATATCAAAGCATTTTGCATAGTGATTTTATCGCACATTTATTCCTATTTGCAACATTACAGCTGACTACATCATCGCAAATACGTTTTATTTGTAAATAGAGATTTAATTTTACTTTTATTAGGTTATCAACATTTTCAGGTGAATGAAACATTAATGGTGTTTACAGTGATCCGAAACTACATTCCCTCAGTTCGATGTCTGACTCTGCTTACCAGTAGAGTTGCTGAGCAATCCGTACGCTCTTCACTGATCTCTCCAACAGCAGCATCACCAGCGGTCCATCCAACTCCCACTCACTCTTCAGAGCCTACAGCACAGGATGAAGGATCAACTACCACCAAACCACTGAAGAATCTACAGAGTTTGCTAACTATTCTCATATTTAATGAAACACTGGCTTGGTCTTGAAATACTGACCTTTGCTGTTTACATTCCGCCCTCTGCCAACCCGACGTCGGCGTGTAACGTCACCCACACCGCCATTGCAAAACTCCAGACTCAACACCCGAGTGCCCTTATAGTGATCTCGGGTGACTTCAACCATGTCACCATGACCACCACACTAACAAACTTCACCCAGTATGTGAGCTGCTATGCTAGAGAGGAGAGGACCCTGGACCTGCTGTATGCTAATGTCAGGGACGCATACAGCTCTTCCCCCCTCCCCCCCACTAGGCAGATCCGACCACAACCTGATTCACATCAACCCCTGCTATGTGCCTCTGGTGAAAAGGCAACCTGTGACCTCAAGGACAGTGAGGAGATGGTTGAGGGAGGCCTATGAGACACTTAGTCTCCAAAGGGTCCCCGTGCTGTGGAAGACATCTTGCCTCGTCCCTGTGCCAAAGACGCCACGTCCCAGTGACGCCAAGGACTACAGACCCGTGGCACTGAACTCCCACATTATGAAGACACTGGAGAAACTGGTTCTGGAACAGCTGCGGCCCATGGTGAGACCTCTCCTGGACCCCCTCTAGTTCGCCTACCAGCCCCGGTTGGGAATTGAGGACGCCATCATTTTCCTGCTCAATTGCATCTACGCCCACCTGGACAGGCCGGCGAGTACGGTGAGGGTCATGTTTTTTGACTTCTCCAGTGCTTTCAACACAATCCGCCCGGCCCTGCTGGGTGAGAAGCTGACAGCGATGCAGGTGGATCCCTCCCTCGTGTCCTGGATTGTTGACTACCT
>NC_045740.1:5081552-5081632 GCF_008692095.1 Etheostoma spectabile
CCACAGTATGTGCGCCTGCAACACTGTCTGTCAGACAGCGTGGTCAGCAACACCGGGGCCCCACAGGGGACTGTCCTCTC
>NC_045740.1:5081642-5081758 GCF_008692095.1 Etheostoma spectabile
TCCCTTCCTCTTCACCATTTACACCACAGACTTCAACTACCACACAGAGTCTTGCCATCTTCAAAAGTTTTCTGATGACTCTGCAGTGGTTGGATGTATCAGCGAGGGTGACGAGG
>NC_045740.1:5081768-5082211 GCF_008692095.1 Etheostoma spectabile
CAGAGCTGTGGTGGGGGACTTTGTCACACGGAGTGAGCAGAACCATCTACAGCTCAACAAGACAAAGACTAAGGAGCTGGTGGTGGTTCTAAGGAGAACCAAGGCAGAAGTGAGACCTGTTTTCATCCAGGGGGTCAGTGTGGACATTGTGGGGGACTACAAATACTTGGGAGTGCACTTGGACAATAAACTGGACTGGGCCAAGAACACTCAAGCCCTCTACAGGAAGGGCCAAAGCCGTCTCTATTTTCTGAGGAGGCTGAGGTCCTTCAACATCTGCAGGACGATGCTGAGGATGTTTTATGAGTCTGTGGTGGCCAGTGCTATTCTCTTTGCTGTTGCATGCTGGGGAAGCAGGCTGAGGGTAGCGGACGCTAACAGACTCAACAAACTGATCTACAAGGCCAGTGACGTCGTGGGGGGGGGGATCTGGACTCTCTGTT
>NC_045740.1:5082221-5082586 GCF_008692095.1 Etheostoma spectabile
CAGAGAGGAGGACGCTGTCCAAACTACATGCCATCTTGGACAATTTCTCGCACGCACTCCATGGCTTGCTGATAAATCACAGGAGCACTTTCAGTGATAGACTCATTCTACCAAAATGCACCACAGAACGCCACAGGAAGTCATTCCTGCCTGTGGCCATCAAACTTTATAACTCCTCCCTCTAAGTGTCTGACACGCAGACACTCCGAGAGGTTGATACTGGACAATATTATCTGTATTATCTGTTTTGTGCAATAACACTGGCCTGACATGTGTGCAATTCTACAATAATTATTATTATTATTATTTTACTTTTCACAATTGCAATTCCTTAATTATGTTAATTATGTAAATAACGTATAATA
>NC_045740.1:5082596-5083126 GCF_008692095.1 Etheostoma spectabile
AACTATGTAAATACCGTACATGTCCACACTCCTTATATTTCTTTATTAATATTTCTACTCTGATATTTCTACTATTTGTGCAGCAGCAACACAGAGTTTCCCTTTAGGGATCAATAAGGTATTTCTGATTCTGATTCTGACCTCTAAAGACACAAACAGAAAGGATGATGAGGAGATAAATGTGAGGTGTACAAAATGTTTATTGTATTTTGTCACTCAAGAGTGTGTACAATAATAGTGGTGTGTGTGCTTACCTGAACCAACTGTGGCAGAAAAACCTCCAGCTCGCCATCTGTTATCTGTTCAAAATAATGAACCGCAGTCCTCCGCACAGTCTGATCATGAAAACTGAAAAAGATATAGAAAGTCACCAAATAAGACTATTGGAAGCCTGAATCATGGTTGTGATCACAAAAGGGATTTTGGCCCCCGGGGGTCTGTTTCAGAAAGCAGGATGAGTGAGAACTCTGAGTTTGTTAACGTTGAGATGAGGGAAACTCTGGGTTTCTGTTTTAGAAAGGGAGGTTAAT
>NC_045740.1:5083136-5084883 GCF_008692095.1 Etheostoma spectabile
CTGAGAGAGAGGGGTAACTCCAGCCCGTTTCAGAAAGAGAGGTAGCCTAACCTCAGTCAGTTACTGTGGTAACTGAGTCTGTGAACCTAACCTGGTTCCAAGCAGATTTTCATCAATAAAACTCTAGTTTCTCTCAGTCTTCTCCTACCGTGATATTTATTAATTTATTTAATACTAATTCCATATAATATTTTAGCTCTGTGATTAACAGCGTTTCTTTCCTCCCCATTTTTTTTTACAAGATGCTGATGTCCTACTGCAATAATGGCATGGTTTACGTGTACCAGAAATACATTACCAAAATCATCAAAACAAGCCTTTCTCCACATGTTGTATACTATACGTTTCTGCTGTTCCTTGCAGCTTTGCAAAATGATTATGTCCATGTTTCTGTATGAGAACCAAGTGTAAACTACCTGTCACTGAGCAGGAAGAGGGCCTCCTCAGGTAGATGGATTGGCCAGTTCTCTACAACAGTATAAATTTCTGTCAAGTTCTCAGGCTGCCACTGGGGGGCTCCACCCAGCAGCAGGTGGAGGAACGTACAACCTTTGTCACTGCAGTGACGCTTACTCCACAGGAAAGCCTTCTCATTTTCTGTTAGACTGGAGGAGGAGAGAAAATTTCAGTTGTTTTGGGGTGTACACACAGCAAGAGAAAACAGTGGAATAGAAATCTCCTTTTAGAAATGAAAAAAATATGTATGTCAAAAATATGAAACTTTGAATGCAGAACATATACATGTACCGTAATTCATAATATAATGTGTTATTTTCTTCTACTCACAAGCAGAGACAGTGCTTCTTAGAGACGTCCAACATTTTCTTTTGCAATTCTTCACATGGCTGAGTAAATATGACTGAACCAGGGAGGGCGATGGGCCTCTGATACTTCCACTCAAAATTATCTTGAAATTCCAGCTGGGGAAAGGTGGAAGGATGAATGACTGAGCAGGAAATGTGGCGTGTCAAAAGGGGGCAGGCCCGTTGAGTCTTACAAACCTGCAGTATGACCCCGACAGCTTGTCTGTGGCTGTCAAACAGGGCAGGGGAGGGAGGAGCAGGCAGCTCGGCCAGTGTAGACATACTGAGCAGAACGGTGCCCATTACCAGAGTCCTAGACACACAAAGTGCACATACTATACGTCAGTAATTGTAACATTACCATTGTTATACCAAGTTGAGGAAATGTACATGGAAGTACTGTACAAGAAAATAATATGTCTTAAAAGTAATATTAACATTTATTTAAATGAATGTAGTACTTAAAAGTAGAACATATTGATATGCAAAAATCAAATTAGTCTTTAAAAAGGTCCCATGCCATGAAAATTTCACTTTATGAGTTTTTTTAACATGAATATGCATTCTCCCACTACAGACTCAGAAATGGCACATACTAAGGAAAGCTCATTGTGAGACTGTCTCTGGTGGCTGTAAATCTGTATCAAGGCTGAATTTTGAGAAAGACTTCAGATATGGCATTAGGGGGACCACTAAGGTCTATATAAAAGCATCCAAAGAGCACCATGTCATGGGATTTGTAATGGGAAAATTACATTTAAGAATGATTTCATATATCCTTCTGTACTATTCATATAATCATATTATTTATATTATTCATTACTACGCTTTTTTGGTAAATTAATTTTTGTATGTGTCCTCCCTGAAGCAGAGTCAAAAGCTGTTGCCTAATCACCCGCTGAAGGCCGGTGCCTTGTAGTCTGAAAGATACAGATGTCCAGAGC
>NC_045740.1:5084893-5085090 GCF_008692095.1 Etheostoma spectabile
TGTTTATCGATAAGGGTGCAGAGCTGGGACATTTTCTTACTGTATGTGACCAAACACCAAGTTGTCTTTCCTCCACACCTGCCCTCTCTGGGCTCTCCGTTACTGACTTTGTAGATCATTTCAACTGTAAAGTTACAAATGTTATTGATGCCATAGCTCCAACTAAGGACAAAGTTGTCTCTGGTAAGAAAAGATCT
>NC_045740.1:5085100-5089393 GCF_008692095.1 Etheostoma spectabile
ATGTCCTACTGGTGAGAACAGAAAAAATAGAGTGTCGAAAAGCTGAACGAAAAACCTGGAGGACATTATACAACATCTGAAAACCTAAGATGATACGATTGCTAAGATTAGGAATGTTCCCAAACAAGGTCTCTTCTTGCTAGGGAAAGGTAGTATAAGACTGTGATGTTTCTGTTTAACACTGTTACTGCTATTAACTCTGTGAAACTGTTTTGCCAATTATACTTTGCAAAGTGTAATTAAAATTCACTCAGTACTTTTGCTTAGCCGTCTTTATTTTGTTTCTAGTCTAACTTCAAAACTTCTCCTCTCCTGCTATACAGAAAACTTCCCCAACAACCTTTAAACACATAAGCCATTCATTCAGTGAACAAGAAAATAACATAGGCAAGTGATTGACTAAGTGATTTAACTTTCTAAATTCTTAAGGCAGGATTAACATTGTCCTCTTTAGTTTTAAGTCTTTATGACATTCAAGGGGCCTGAGCTGTGCTCGACTTGACAAAGAAGTATGATAAAAATATATGGGAACAAATACAGAGATAATAAAAAAATGTTTCTCTATAGATGTTTTGTGGTAAAAAAAAAGGAGAGTTGCAGCAGTTAAATGAATTAATAAGTGTAAAAGATAAAAGTGACTGGAATTTTAATGCATTTCACTTTTTTTAAACGTCATTTGAAAAACTTGTTAAAAGGGCACTTTGCTAATCTTACAAAAAGGAGACCTTAGGCAGGCATGGAAGTCATTTTATAGTCACCATATTTTCTAGACACCCTTCAATCATGTATGGCCATGATTTGTGTCTCACAAAAAAAACGTAACAAGATGGTTAAAACGTCATGATCAACCTACCTGTCGCTGTAAAGAGGTAGTACAGCCCAGCCTAAAAGCTCTAGGCCCTTGCCTCGCTTGGAGCCCTTGAGGCAAAATGTCAACATGCACTCATATGGCAGCTGATTTACTGGAACAGGGAACACCATCCTAAAATCAAAAACATACAGTCAAAATCATTTTCTTTTCATTTTTCTCAGTCATCCATTTAGTTATGTTATTTCTTAAATCATTTCACTTACTATTCTTTCTTCATAATTTGCTTCTACTCTTAATCTGTACTGAAATGAACTGATTAGGATTCTTATCACACACACACAAAAAGGGCCTGGATCAGATTGTCACTTATAGAAGCAAGGATAGTAAGTAAGTCTGACAATGTTATTATTGTGTGAATAAGGAAGTTGAATGTGATAAAATAACCTACAAGATGTTGCACTTACATGCGGTTACACTGGATCTTGTTTCCGTATGACAAGGCGGTGCTGATATTTTCAGAAATTCCTGTGTCACTAATCTTCATTCCTCCGTATGTCAACTCACAGGAAACAGAGAAGCACTCATAACTAAGAATAATGGAGGAAAGGGAAAGCAATACAACACATTGTTCTTAAAAAGGGATGTGTTATCAACAATTGTATCTTTGTGGACTTATTTGTGTATCAGTACTGCATGTGTACAAACACATATCAAAATGACTGTTTGTGTGCGACTATAAATGCTCACATACTTGTTCAACCAGGTGGGTTGTAGTTGGTACAGAGCGGAAACTTTGAATTGGAGGATTTCAGTGTTGTCATCAACATCAAGTATTTGCAGGTTCCTGGGTAGCTCCTGACTTCTGAAGTCTGACTGGAAGTTGTCAAAAAAGATCTGCAGCACTTTATGCAGCGCACTGTGGAGCATGAGCATGGCTGGAACACAGAATAAACATAAGCTTAGATAAAAATGTTAATATACCAAACAGGTAACACTTAACTTTAACTTTTCCTATTAAGCATTAATAAGTAGTACAGAAACATTTAATAAATAGTCTATAACATTTAATAAATATGTATGTAGTTATAAGCAGACAGAAAGACAATTTTAAGTGTTTGATGTAAAGTATTTGTCCACAAGTACTTCTAACTCTTCCTATAAAGGCATATTTTATATTCTTTTTATAATAATATATTATTATTATTATTATTATTATTATTAAAACTGTTTATTCTCATTAATCATCTGTTAATACACCAGCCTCCTCTTATGGGTGGCCACAGGAGGAGTTACATTTGTTAACAAATATGTCAAACTACATTACAGTGCGTTATAGCCTAACCCATTTATTACATTTTTCATATTTGAGGGCACTCACACAGTCGATATTTCACACTCAAAGCCAAACAAATGGGTAACCCAGTTTCTTTATTAAATAAAAAGGGCGGAATAATCCACACACCCACACCCAGTATAATTGAGTAACAGCTCCTCACCAGTTTCACACTCCGACATCTCGTCATGACTCTGTAAAAAAGATAAGGAAATAAAGCTTTGTATTGTTCGGAGGAATGAGTTTTCTTCCACAACACATTGTTTGGTGCACTGCAGTTTTACAATACCAGAGGCATGGTAAAGTAAAAAAAGATAACACAGCATTGCCTTTTTTTTAAAAGAAAGAAAGAAAAAGTAGTTTGAAGCAAAATTAAAATGTGTTAAAGAACAACATGGCTCAGTGCAAGTGATTGCACTGTATGCTTATTCTGAATATGGCCCTTTAACACATGAGGAGTTTTACAAATATATGTGAGATCCTACCAGAGGTATGGGATTGATTCTGTTGAGCCTGCCAATCGTGTCCTCCAGCTCCTGACACGACAGCCCACACAGAAGATTGCTGATGGTGCGAACACGGCCAACAAGCACTTTAACGTTCATCCCAGACTGCAGACACGAGATCAGACCCAAGTAAGAACAATAGCAGAAAGTCATCTTAGAATACATCACTCCTACTGATACATCGGAGTTATCCTGAGGTGGTGAACCCCAGTTAAAAAAATGAATGTAAAGAATCACTATCAAAATACTGTTGGATATGTGGATGAGAGAAATAAATGTCACACTGGTTATCCTCTCCTTACTGACCTTATTTCTCATCAGCTCTGTGACCTCTCTGTTGTAGCTACTGAGCACATTCTGCAGGCTCAACCTGAGAGAACGAAAGATTAAACACACATACTTTCCTTTTGTTTTCTACAAAACAGACACTGGTTGACACATGACACTCTGAACTTTTGTTGTTACTGTTGTTGAAGCCACTTCACAAAGTTAAGTTGGAATGCACCTTACTTGCAGGTGTTGAAAACACAGACAGGACGCAAGAACTGGTATAGCTGGCATGTGGCTCGGTCGTCCTCCCCCTCAGTGAAAAAAAAAAAAAGATGAATGATGATAATTTTGAATGACTATATAATCTCATATAATTTATATAAAGCATGTACATTCATTAAATGGCAGTGGGTTATGACCATAAATAGGGACACGTCATAACCACACGTCAGGTTCAACTTTATTCTATTTAATTGTGGCTGCTAAATGCCATTAGCCATGATGTAGTGTGTAAACAGACCAAAGTCAAGAACACAGGGTGGAGTTTTTTTTTTTACAGCAACCATATACCTGATAATAACAAGCTGGCAAAGGTCCAGGCACAGGCCTTTCAATACTGAATATAGGCCACCCCTTCTTGGTAAATAATCTACACTGTAGGTGGGAACAGAGAAGGAGTTTGAACTGACTTACATCTCTGCCCAGACGATGTTTGAGGTTGTTCACGTGGAGCAGCCGGACCGGGACTACTAGTTTAAACTTGTAGTAGATCTGAATAGTCTCGTGCATACCCAGCAGCTCTTCACTAAAGAGAGATCACCAAATTAAACAATAAATGTGGAAACACTCCATGTTTGAGAAGAACATTATAGACTAGAACCTCACAGCTCATGATAAATCTAAAGGTAAATGTTCATTTCTGGATTAGTGACTTACTTTTGGAGATACTCATCAGAGTCGCACAATTTCAAATAATGTTGCCCACTTGTGCTGGGAGGTCGGTCCAGCAGCTGGAAGATTTCATCTATTAGACTCTGCACTGTCCTGTTCACTGAATAAAAGATTAGAGTTCAGAGTCCAAACACTTCTGCCAACATCTGCAGTGACTGAAGAATGAGCGAGAGTGTCCTCTGAGACTGTAGATCATAACAAACATGCATTGGGGGAGTATTTCCCTTTTTCGCTACTTAATACTTTTATACTTCTACTCCACTACATTTATCTGACAGCTGAGGTCAACACAAACCATATGATGAATTTATAAAGTATGATGGTTTATTATAGATAAAGGCCTCCACACAGGTGTTTTAGTTATGCAGAATTTAATACTGTATACGGGGCTACAATAATCAATCAATCAATCAATCAATCAA
>NC_045740.1:5089403-5090496 GCF_008692095.1 Etheostoma spectabile
TTATTTGTATAGCCCTTTACAATAGCTAAGTTAAGTTATTTTGCTTTCAATACCTTAGGACTGCACCTCATTATTCAAATTATAATTTTTAGGTGTGACATCAAATGAAAGACAGCCTTCTAAACTACAGTGACTGTATGTATTTTGACTGTGGTACAGTGTTGGTTAATCTTACCTGTGGTGGAGAAGGGGATCTGGGGATTGTCCCACTCCATGGCCACGCTGACAGTCACCTCCACCTGCTGCAGCAGCGCAGGGTGGATTTGTAACACTCGACTCCATACCACACCTGAGTTGTAAACGCTGTCTGTGTGCCTGTGACGTGACATTAGCCTGCCAGAGATGGTGAAGAAAAACAGGTTGCCAGAGAGAAAAAGGAAGGATGATGACAGATATGTTCTTTACCAAAACTTCATATGAACACGATTCATTTCAGCTCACAGAAGGCAAAAAAACACTAGTTGAAAATAAGAAAAGAAATCATCACATTTCTGTCAGTATATAATAATGAAATCACATTTAAAGAACATTTGGGAAAAGTCACGTGGAGATTTTTAAGCAACTACAACTTTAACTCCAGCAATAAAAAAAAAACTTTACAAACTTTAAAATCCTGTGATTTTTTTTTGTTTTATACGTCATTTAATGTGTCATTATGGAAGAGATTTTAAACAAATTAATTTCATATTTATCTAATTTAAATGCCAAACAGATAATTGAAAAATAAGTTTAAAAATTAACTACTTTAAAAGGTCCCATGGCATAAAAATTTCACTTTATGAGTTCCCCCAGCCTGCCTATGGTCCCCCAGCGGCTAGATATGTTGATAGGTGAAAACCGAGTCCTGGGTATCCTGCTCTGCCTTTAAGAAAATGAAAGCTCAGATGGGCCGATCTGGAACCTTGCTCCTTATGAGGACACAAGGGGTTACCTCCCCTTTATTGGCTTTCCCCGCCCAGAGAACGTGTCCCACCCATGAGAAAGAGACATCATGGCTTTTAAACGAACAAAGTTGCAGTTGGACAGCTTCCATTTTGGCCCCCCCCCCCTTCCTCCTCATTAGCTACAGACTCATAAATGGCACATACTAAGG
>NC_045740.1:5090506-5090814 GCF_008692095.1 Etheostoma spectabile
GTGGGACTGGCTCTAGTGGCTGTAATTCTTTTTTCAAGATTATTTTACGGGCATTGTAGGCCTTTATTTAACAGGACAGATGAAGACATGAAAGGGGAGAGAGAGTGGGAATGACATGCAGCAAAGAGCCACAGATCAGAGTCAAACCCAGGCCCGCTGCGTTGAGGAGTAAACTTCTATATATGGGTGCCTGCTCTACCAACTGAGCTATCTGGGCCCCCGTAGTGGCTGTAATTCTGCATCAAGGCTGAATTTTGGGAAAGAGACTTCAGATGTGGTATTAGGGGACCACTAAAGGTCTATATAAA
>NC_045740.1:5090824-5104528 GCF_008692095.1 Etheostoma spectabile
CAAAGAGCACCATGTCATGGGACCTTTAAGTATATAGAAACTAATTTGTACGCATTTGCTCACTCACTTGGAAGTTGCCGCACAAAAAGAAGCCAGCCTCTTGGTGCTGCCTTGTGGAGTGTCTGTTAGTGCGATGGTCCACGGGTCCTATGATGTGAAGGAAAAAAAAGACATATTACACACTGAGGCCTTTACTCTGATTTTGCCACTTTTTAATTTCGGTCATTTGATTTAATCACAAGGGGAGTTTTTTGTCTTAACCCAGAGAGAAACTACAAGAGATACTCACATAATTGTCTATTTCTGTCCTGGAACGATTAAGTTTGTGAGCGGGCTCAGGGAGGTCACAGGAAAGCTGCCTGTTGATGTTGCGGTGGGGTATTTGTGTCCTGGGGGGGACAGGAGGGGGTCCTTGGCCTTGTCTACATGGTAAGCATGCACTAGGAAACCTGGTTCTGGGTAAAGGGAGAGGGTGACGCACTGGGGGAAGCCCATTTGTGCTTATGTGCTCTGTATCCCCAGGACCTCCTCCTCCTCCATCACCCCAGAGATTGCCTGGCGGGTTGGGTTGGGATATGATCCCAGTCAAGGTGGACTCATTCAAAGGAGTCTCATCAACTTCAGGAAAGACTTCATAAATGTGCATTCCAGCTATATCCTCAGTAAGAGGCATTGGTATGTCAACGACGCTTGCATCTTGTTCCTGGATTGTTCCCTTTCGCTTTTGATAGGGATCCATCACATTTTAGGAAGTCGTGCAAGACCTCCTGTTTCACGCTCTTAAAACGTCCTCACTTCACAACACAGCAGAATACAGATCTACGTGGAATTAAACCAATAATGAAAAACAGAATTAGGAATTAGTCACATATACGAGACGTGTTGCAGACAGGGCAGGTGTTTTATGACTTGAGTCTAACTGAACCTACGGGTTAACGCTAATTATTAACAAGCTTTCAAATCTTGACAGGAAATCTACCGGTGCGCGCCACTTCATCAATGGCCCACTAACGTCTTCAACTACAAGACCATAATCTTTTCATGAGTTAAATATTAAAACTCCGTTTGGTCAAAACTTTATCATTCAATACAAAAAAACTTGTCACATTACTAAGGATCTCACACACATTCATAGTTGAGAACTTTAGATGAGCTCAAAATACCAAACGTATTGCAAGTAATTGGGAGCTTTTTGTTGGCAACTTACCATCAAAGCTGTGTTAATTGTGTCGCTGTAAACCTGTCCTGTGTTGACAGCGTGTGCCTGACTGAAGCCATGCTAAGCTAGTTGGACCTGCACAAGATTTGGAAAGCTTCCTAACAGTGCTCCCTCACCCCTCCCACTGTCCCCTCCCCTCCCCTCCCCTCATCCCTCTTCTGCAAACCCACAACAACCTTCCCTCTGCTGGAGGAAAAAGAACATCACATGTGTCTGCGTCACTGTGGTTGTTGACGTGAATTAGTTTCAAAATCAAATTTACAAAACAATCCAGATACATTTAAAGTTATTTTATTGTAAGTACAATTTTGACCCTTATTAAAGCTATTAACACGATATAGCCTATTCATACCACTGTGCTGTAATTACCACAGTACTGTGTAAAAAAAAAAAAGTGAACTTGTGATGTGAGTACTATACACATCTAGCAATTTCAACTAAACAATGACATCACATCCCCTCCTAACTCAGGAATGTCATTGAGCAGGTTGAGGTATGTTAGCACAGTGTTCTAATGTGATGTGTGAGATAAAAGTAGCGAGAAAGAAATAGATTTTTTCCGAACTCTACATATGACACATAAGGTAAGATTAAATTACTCAGTCTTTTTTGTACTATCATCAACTTTCTGGGTACTTTCATTTGAACATGTCCTACATAGGGATTGCTGGTTGATTCATCTTAGTAAACTGTGTGTGCTGTTTGACTCTCTTTAGCAATAATTAGGAGTCTTCCAGGGGTGGAGAAACATGGACTTTCAGTGAGAATGACAGCAATGGCGCTCCATTGAATGTGTCACAAAGGTGTCAGCTGAGGTGCACCCAGCAGAGGGGTGTTCTGTACAGTATGAGGGAGGAGATTGAGCAGAAAGAAATGCATTTCAACACCACAACTCCCCACATTTCACCCTCAAACCACAAATCTGGATTTCCTGGTTACTATGCACTGCTTCCCTTTGTACTACTCATACTGATTGGATGTGTTCTGGCAATGGTAAGAACAGTTCTGCATCTTTAATTTCACATGACTGCATCATATAGATTTATCTTTTAAGTTTTTGTTGTGCTTCTCTTCAGGTTGTTTACATCAGGAGGAGGAGGTCAAGGTAAGGTGGTTTCTGTGGTTTAAGCATCACTTTCAGATCAATTTGGTATCTTTAATGTTTGATTTTTCTTTTTCATACTTTGCTACAGACTAGATGAGCTGCGCCATAGGATGATTCCTCTGTACAGCTATGACGCCGCAGAGGAAGAAGAAGAGTGGGAGGACTCTGGCAGGGAAGAGGAGGAGCTGATTGTAAGCAAAAAACACTAAAACTTCACTAACCATACACAATATACCTCATTTTTTTATCATATACACATGGCTGGTAATGAACCTTTTAGCTTATCAAACCTTTGTTTTCCCTTGCAGGAACCGTTGTATAAGGAGGGAAAGCTCTCCTTTTCATCTGTGTATGGAACATGAACAGAAAATCAAGAAAGAAAAAACAATGTGGCCAAATTACAGGAAGATTTCTCCATATCTATTTTGTGTTGCAGATGCTTTACAAATATAGACTGGACTCTTAATAATAAAAACATAATTCAACAGCTATAGCACTACATGAACTGATTTAATTTCTTCCCTCATGACAAGTCTCTTTTGCTTTAGTTGAGACTTTGAAGGATACAGCAAGATGTTATTTATGAGCAATTACCTGGAAGCTAAAATCCAATTTAAAACCTTTTTGTTTTGCGTGTGTATTTCTAAAAATTATAATATTTTTTGATTGGGCTCAAAAAGGCGTTAAAGACACACCTGTTTCTGCTTGGTAATCAGAGGGTTTGCTGGGTTGGTGTTTGGAGGTTCCTCAGGTTGACAAATCTTCACACAGTCTGTTTTCTTTTGACATACAGGCATATGGCATCACAAAGAAAAAGCAGGTGAACATTGAACCTAAAAACAATTGAAACCCATAAAACCTAACTGATTAATGTGTATAATTAAGTGAAAGTGTTTGAATATATATATTATATGAAAATGTTTCCTGTCTGCATCCTCTCTCTTAACTCTGTGTGTGGATGTGCATTAGTCTGGAGGCCCATCTGTTGGGACCACGCTGGTTCCTGACCTCCATCCTGTCGGCCACAGCTCTGGTCCTCCCCGCCCTGAGTCTGGACAGCCTGCTGTGTTACTACTGTCCTCTGCAGCACAAAGGCATGTCCTGCCCCAAAATCATCAGCCAGTGTCTGCCAGATCAGCGCTGTTCCAGCTCCGAAGGCCGCTACGGCTCCCTCCACATCCTGTCGGCTCAGGGCTGCGTGGACACCAAACTCTGTGGCTCCCATGAAATCACCTCTTATCGGGGGGTCAAGTACAACGTTAGCCACACCTGCTGCTGCAAAGACGAATGCAACGGCCAGCCAAAGTCTGACACCAAACTGAAGATGCTACTGGGGATAACCACAGACAAAATAGATTACACTAATGTCACCAAAGTTTTTAGAGAGGATCCCTGGGATTCATGTGCAAATTACACATCGTCGAAGAACTCCAGATGACTTGCCACAGCATTATAGAAGTACTTACATAAGGCTTGGGATAGGCCTGTTAGCCATAGACACTAACCTAAGCCTCCAAAAGGCATTTGATCAAATGTTTGTGAGTATTTGTATTTTTGCTAAATTAATGTGTAAATGAGAAGTAAAAACTTGTTAACTTTAGAGAGAAAAAAGTGGATTTGTCAGCCATCCTCTTGGTATATAGAGTAAATGCTGACATTGTGTCTGTGGTTATTGATGAATGCAGCAAAATAAAAGCACCATAATTAAGTCTCCCATGTGGTGTAGTTCCTCTGTTGATATATTACAAGCAGGTGTGCTAGGAGGTGTGGCCTGTGCAGGAAGATCAGTGGTGAGATTAGAGTTCATCAGGAGAAGCTCTGAAAAGTTTTGCCTGTTTGACTGCAATTAAATCCTAAATGTGCAGGTGAGTCTTCATAGTACTTGTTTTTAAAAGTTGCACACTGAAAAGGTTTCTGCCTTTACAGCTTCAGGCATTTTGAATGTGACAATCAGTGGAGATCATTCACACCATTGAATAAAAGTTGATTTTACATGTCAGGCTAAGTATGAGTTGTAGAATGAAAAGTGAACTGTTTCTTGTCTTAAGAACTGCAGCAAATGTGACCACAGCGTTCGGCTAACCATTCAAAGCTCAGTGGTGGTTGAGCTAGCGCTGTAACTTCCTCATTTGGGTAACAGTTAGAGCCTCTACTTGCCATAATTAACATAGTTTTATGTTTTTCAACATCAAAATATTTTGACCCTTATGCATGAGGTAAAATAGTATTGATTGCCAAAGAACAGCTTGTTAAGCAATTGTTTTTAAATATCTTTTCACGTTTCTTGTTTGACGTTTCATCCTTAAGTGGTGCTGAATTAAATTGTTTCACTTTACCTTCTGCTGAGTTGCATATTATTCGGTTTTGAGTATTTTAACTGAATTATCTTATCTTTGAGTCTTATTTTAAATCAGGTTTTAAAAGTTTGAATGGGATTGAGAATGTTTGAGTATTTGATTTGAATAGGCTGTTTTCCACATTTGAATGAAATATTTTCAGTCTAATTCACTTTTTTGTTGCTAAATTTAAAACTTTTCAGTTCAGTCTCTTGATACTGACTTGAAAGATTTCAATTAGATTTTTTTTTTTTTTTGTGCTGTATTTTTTCAGTTTATTTACCTAATGAGTAATTGGACATTTTTCAGTGTAATAATTTGATGCAAAATCGGACTGATCTGTTGGCTGGATGTTGCATTTGGATTGTGTTTAATTTGATTTAAATTTGAATTATTTGAATTTTCAATCCTATTGACAAAGTTTGAGACACAGATCAAGGTTAATTAGGCCCTGTTGCAACACTGAGAATTGTAGTAATAAAACCTAGCAGGTTTTACAGAAGCTCAAAGACAAACATTCAAAAGAGAGAATGCATGCTCTTGAATACATGAACACTTCTCAATATGGCTGTGTACGTGCACACATGTGGCGTCGCTCTCAAGGCAGGCGGTGCATTAAAACAATGACGCAGCTGCGGTTGTTCTGGTTAGGAACCACATAACTTAAAGTGATGTGACTTGATATTAGCTCTGAGACCACAAATGTTTAACAGAAAGTCTGCAAACTGTGGTAGTAGAATATGAAAAATAAACATTTGCATTAAAGAAAGTGGGACTCAGTGGTTTTGGAACTTGACACATACCGTTTTTATAAATCTAATAAGAATGGAACTACTAAGTTTGTGGCTTTTTTTTATTGCTACAATATAAGGTCAGTAAAATACAAAATGGCTCTCTTTAACTTGCAGACTGGACATGTTGCAGCTCCTGCACGTTGCGGTGTTGTGGTTCTACCTTCTCCTCCCGTCAATGCTCTGTGACAACCTGCGCTGCTACTACAGCTACATCCAGGAGAAGGGGAGAACTGTTGAGCTCATTGTGACAGAGTGCCCCCCTAATGAGCTGTGCTTCAAGGCCGATGGTCGCTATGGTAACCACAGCGTCCTGTCAGCCAGGGGCTGCATGGCGGAGGGTGACTGCAGCCAGGTGCACAGCCTTACCAGTAAAGGAACCATCTACAAAATGACCTACAACTGCTGTGATTGGCCATACTGTAACTCCTGCCCAGGTGTCACACCTAAATCCCTCTACTTTACTGTAACACTTGTAGTTGTAGCTGCGTTGGCCAGCCGCCTGTGACAACTGATGTGCTACTGTATGTAACAGCCATTTTTAGGGGCTTATGTCAAGGGGGAAGATGTATTGTTCAACACCAAGTGAGCAGTGCTCAGAGGCATCTCTGCAGCCTCAGGGTGGTGAATGCCCAGTCTGAAGACACTGAGGTGTACACCATGGTAATGGCATATGTTTTTTTACAATGCGGGTATAAAAATGTATTTTTATAATGTATTAATGTCTATAAATAAATATGTGGAAACAAAATTATATTCTATGATCTTTTGAAAACTCTCTGCCACTCACACCAACATGCATATACCAGACAGGGCTGGTGATATATTTATCTTATTGTCAACGTATATTTGTTTCCATGTCCTGATGTTATTCCTCCTGTGCTAAAGAGCTCTATTGTTGTCCAAAACAAACATATCAACGAGACAAACTTCTACTTAGAGACATGTTCATTATGAAGGAACATGTAGCACTGTAGTTTAGAGTCAATCTCTCTCTCTCACTCTCTCTCACACACACACACACACATCCTGCTGTGTACTTTGTTTCCGCATCCTTGGTAGGAATCAGTGGGAATGGGCTGGGGGTCCCACTGACAGTGAAGGAAAGTCAAAGTATTGACAGTTGAGATTTGTTGACAAAAACATGCCAGGCTTATCTTTTAAGAGTGAAAAAGAGCAGTTGAAGCACTGTGTACAATATGAGGTTTGGACAGTTCTTTATTTTCCCTTTTATAAGGCTGCTGGGTCTCCCCATAGTGGATATACATATATATACAGGAGATTGCTATACTGGAGTTACACTGAGGGCAGATGGTCCATATTACACAGACTTCAAAAAACAACACTAATAGAGCCTCACCTCCAGGTATCAGAAATCAGCAGAGAGAAAGAGAGAGGATGGGAAGGGGGAAACAGCACATGAGAACTGGAAAGAGAAAGAAGAGGGGAGATGATGCAGTCAGAGAGCCTGACTCAACTGCTTCATAACTTAACACTGGAAAATAACATACAGATTTCACGCACAGTGCATCTTAAATAGGTTACGTGAAGAACCATTTACCATAAATATCTGTATTTTCGGGAACCAACATATATAAAAAAATTATTTAAAAAAACAAACAAAAATCAATGTTCAGTCTTTAATTTTTTCGTATTTTCTCCTTTTCTCGTCGTGCAAATCATTCCTTCGTTCCTTCTTCCTGTGGAGGCCGGGCTTTTTTCCACCCTGCCCACATCTATTCCAGATAAACACGGAAAAGGAAACAGAACCCAGCAACCCCCGCCCCTTAAAAGCATATGAATTAGTAGAAAACAAACGAACAAATGAACAGAACACCACAGTCAACTTGTCACAAAAAGAAACCACAGACACACAGAACAGCAAGAACATAGTACTCTTTTTTTTCTTTTTCTTTCTTTTTTGAGCTTCTTCATCACCGTTATTCCTCTTCATGGTCAGTGTCATCGTTGTGGTCTTTCTCCTGGCGTACCAGTTGGCGGCAGTGGAGTGGTCCTCCCCCCCGACGGCTCAGTGGAACTGGGAGGCAACTCTCCAATCGGCTGGTCAGTTCAGCAGTGATACATTATGTCTCAATTTCACAGTGTGGTAGGAGAAGGAGGATGAGGATAGGGATGGGGGATGACATGAAGGTAAGCCAGAGGAACGGTTATGGAAGGTGGGAACAGGAAAAAGAGGAACCACAGCAACAATTAGAAGAACAACTACAAACCCAGACCGTTCAAGAAAAAAAGGAAACAAAATGGCCGTTTCACTCTCTTCTGAGTTTCATTCCCGCCGACCCATGTGGTTGGGAAGGCCATGATTGGCGGCGTAAGCTGATTGGATGGCCTGTGTTTGTGGCAGAGGGTAGGGAGAGATGGGTAAGGGAACTAAGGCTGACTGGAATCCGCTGGTGGATGGGACTCGACAGGGCAATATGTCATCAGGAGCAAAAAGATGGGTGTTGCAGGTCAATGTGTGATTGGCAGGTCAGAGGGCGAATCCCTTCTTGGTGGGTTCAGGCACGCTGTTGCAGTGCCCGCCTCTTGCGGCTGTAGTAGTGACGCGCACCGGTCTGTCTGGCAAAGTTCATCATGTAGTTTTGTTTACGAGTGCTGCAGGGATACAAAGAAGGTGAAAGAGGGGAGGGGGAGGAGGAGTGTGAACATTAGTGGCCGCATAAAGGGCACTACGAATCCACACATTCCCATGCACACATTTTCATCCATGCATACAAACACACAAATAGTTAAATGCAGCTTTGGTACTCACTCACATCCATGTTCATGCTGTCTTTTAAAAAAATGTCAGCCATAACCTCAAACACTCAATATGGGTCTCATGGCTTGGAGAATGGGTGGCGCTACTCTACAAAACTGTATTTGTTTACGTTCTGCACAAATGAGATGCAGCTAGATGGTGAAAATGGAGATAGAACTACATGTATATAAGACCAAATGTCACAGGACAAGACATGGGACACAGAGTCTACAAACATACAACCAGAGATGCTAGGGGGGGAACTCTGACACTGAGTGTTTGAGGTCAGAGTTAACAGCCATCGCTGAGTGAAAGAAAAAAAGTAAACCAACGCTATAAAAATGCAGAATTATGAGCATAGAAGGGGTGGTTTTGGAACCAAGAGACACAGAAAAAAGCTGCGGAAGAGCGCTCTTGCTTAGCCTGTTTATTGCCTCTTCCATCCAGCAGGGCGTTGCCAGTGAGCCAGTTGTGCAGCCAGGGCAGGCAGGGGCCTCTGCAAAGCGGGGGGATCAGGAGGGATGGGGTAGGGTAGGATATGGTGTGTGCTTGCGTGATGGTTGATGCTGCGGAGGTGGAAGTGTGAAGGTGGATAGGACGGAAGGCTGGTAAACTGCATGTGTGTGTGTGTGTGTGTGTGTGTGTGTTTGTGTGTGTTTGTGCGCGCACACGTTTTCTTTTGGTCAGAAACCAGAGGGTACTGAAGTAAGGAGGGAGTTCCTGGCTCAGTGTCATGCTGTTGTTGTTGTCTACAGACAGACAGACAGACAGCTATGAGTGAAAAAAGGATAAAAAGCTGTCGCAACAGTTGATCCGTAGCCCTGCAATGAGCTGGATGGAGGAGGTTAGTCAAATGAAACTCTCAAGCCAAATGGGCCTTCATCTGAAATTAATGATGTGAGATGCCCTACATTGCAACTGATGCTGGTGGGCTGGAGTGTAATGCTGGACCTACCAACAGCAATCTTTGTCAAGCAGGATAATTGAATTTTGTGTGTTGACTTGTAAATGATTAGCTAGGTCAGAAATAATACAACAGTTTGCAACAAAACAAACAGAGATAGGTATAGTGATGGATTACATCACACATACACACACAAACACAGTATCATTGACATTTGTACATGTAAATTATTATATATATATATATATATATATATACACCGTACATTATGCCCAAAGGGTTGTGTAAACTGCACATTCAAAATCAACGCTATTTATCAGGAATTTGTTTTTATCCAGTGACATTGTGTTGACCCCTTTAAGAGGATGTATGTCAGTTACTGTCAAAAAAAACAAAAACTTAATTGCCACCATTTATTTTAGATTTTATGGCTCTGTTTTCTATTCACTGTCTTGTTGTAGTACTGCTTTGCACTGTCTCTCAGGATCTGTGTGTTGGATTATTTTGTCGGAGAGCCTCCACCTGGACACTGTTAGCAGCTGGTCTGCTTGTTGACCTGCCTGGGGCTTGAGTTAAGGCGAGGGCATGAACATGACTGTGGTGGTGATGAGGAGGGCTGGGTGTGTCAGTGAAAGTGTGGGAGAGTGTGCACAGTGTAACAGGGAGAAGAAAGGGTAGGGAAGAGGGTGAGGGTGAGGGAGGGGGCTGCATTCAGGAAGAGGCGGAGAACTTACCTCACACTACAGCCATGCCAGAGGGAGCAGAATACAGAAGAGAGCAGAGGTTAGAGCGCGAGAGGGGAGAAGCAGGAGGGGACTGCTGTCTCGCAGAAAGGTCTGGGGGGGTAGGAGCCCCGGCCTGGGGAGGCAGGGGCCCAAAGCAGGGAGAAGGGAGGAGAGAGAAGAGGCATAAAGATAGTCAGAGGTTCAAGGAAGAAGAAGTGATAGTGTTAGAGAAAGGTAAAGAGAAGGAGGAGGAAATAATATGAAAGAAGAATGTAGAGCAGAAGAGTAGTTGGTAGAGATTAAGTTGTACAGATAAAGTGAGGAGACAGGTAAGAAATGTAACAAAGATGAAGGGAAAGTGAAAGATAACCACAGATAGAATAGAAGACAGAGAGCAAGATATATAGCAGTAATCCATCCGTTGTATGCCAGAATGGGAGGAGGAGAAGGAGGAGGACGAGGAGGAGGAGAAAGTAAGGTAGGATATGATGCGGCACAAGCAGAGGAGTGAGCATGATGGAATTATCAACCACATCAGCGACATTAAGCAGCCGGGAGGAAAGGGGTGTGAAGCAAAAGAAAAGATTGAGCAGGAGTAGAGTGAGAGGAAGAATGTGTGAAGGAGTGGAGGAGTGGTGAACAGAGAGAAATAAACAACAGAGCAAAGTGTGAAGATCACGGTCACTCTTTTCAGCAGACACTGTTGAAAACCGTGGGAGTGCACAGGGAGGAAGGGGGACAGGTCACGACCACGTAGACCAGGGACAGCTCAGGTTAGGCATAAATGTGTTTGTGTGTGCAACTTTTTATCAACTGTAAATTAAATATTGGAGTGCCTTACGTGGTTGTTTTATGCAGAATTTCAAATGCATTGGGTACAGATGTAAATGAACAATCAGCACCCACATCAGAGGGACCATTGCTCTAATACCAACAACAACATGCAGAAAATGCATTCAAAATGCTTTATGATATTTCCATGTTAAGAATATGCTCGCTGAATATGGACCATGTTCATGACATCTTCAGTGCCCTGCAGAATCTCCAGCTTTGCAACTTTGAAAACTGGCATTGTCTTCCACATAAAGAAAATGTTTACTGATCCAGGATACAGATTAAATGCAATATAAATGTAAAAAGGGAAAGACAGAAAGAGATAGACAATCTGTGAATCAATGCAGGGTGTCTGCAAGTTCCATCAAATAAAAATTAAGAATTTTTAAGATTTCTTTATTCCCAGTAGAATGAAATGCAGGACCAGTTTGCACGTGATATGAACGTGAACATGAAAACAACAACAGACCAGTCAGACTATGGGCCTTTACTGTCATAGATGTGAAGCCACCTTCACAGTTTCTGTATTTTATATATTATCTTGGTTCTGCGCTATGTGTAATGCCTGATAATGGCCAATAGGGTGCAGGTGAGCTAACTGTAAATGAGCCAATATTGTAACTTATGAATCAACATGTGAATGAGTAGTTCAAATCTTATGAGGGCTTCAGTATGTAAACGTATGGCAACATTTAATGAATGTTTTAAAGATTTCAATTGTTTAATTAAACAATACCTACGCCCTTTTAAAGTGTGAAGTGTTACATACTTTTTCAGTGACATTTTAGGGAAAAAATACATGCATTCTTGACAGGTTGTTTGTACGGGAGATGCATGGGTTCTACAAGACACTGAAAATATGATGATCTGAAAGCACAAGTTGATCTGCAAAACAGCCATCCACAAAAAATACTCTTCACAGCAAAGAACACCGCAGTCTTTGTTTTACTCTTCTGAGAGGTTGGTTGTACGTGGAGAGCAGCACACATGTAGATGTGCGCACAGTGTATGTATGTATATGATGTATTCTTGCGTTCGTTAGGGGACCGTTTCTACAGAGGAGGCTGAGACGTTGGGCAGATCTCTTTTGGGGGGGCATTCTGGGGTGCCAGGGAACGGCTGTGAATTGGGTACTCACAGAACTACTTCCACATGGTCCAACGCCCACTGGTCATGTCCTGCACCGTTGTGGCGTGGCTGCCACCATCGCAGCATCACTCCTTTAACCCTCGCCTCTCTGGAGAGACCATGGGAAACATTCACAGTCAGTGAGGATCAACAAGTATGTCAATGATAGTTGTCTCTTCAAACCAGCCTAATGACATTTATATAACAGCACCAATTTCTAATAAGGCACCCTTTATAAAGGGTTTGAAAGTTGTAACTCATGGCTTTTTTAATTATAATGCTTTATAGATCAGTTATAAACCATTATAAAGAACAACTTTGAGGTTATGAAAAATCTCTTTGGCCAATGTTGACCGTATGACACTTACTTTCTGGAAAACAGCCTCATAGCATCTGGGCCAAAATTGATTTATTGAAATTGTTTGTAAAATGTTTACAAATGCAGATTTGATAGAAAGTTGAAAAGCATAACTGCAGTTTATTTACTAGCCGATGGTTTATTAAAAGTGACAACTCCATTACCATATATCAGTGACTAACATTTATAACATTCATGAAGCATTAATGAAAGCTTTATTAACATTTATAAAGGCATTAGTTATAACACAAATATCCTTTATAAATGGTGCCTTATTAGAAAATGGTGTGTTTAAACTAAGTGTAACTAACTGTGTGTGCAACTCACAGTGGAATATTGTAGGAGACTCTCTGGGCCTTTATGAAGTCTTTGGGCTGGTGCTGGGCGATTACGTGCCAGCTTACTCCATTGTTGACGCTGTATTGCAGCAACACAGCTCGGTCAACTGTGTCAGCCTGATCCAGAGCTATGTTACAGCTGTCTGTCTGTGCCACGCTGCCGATCTGCAGCACAAACATGATCTTACTGTAGGGATACAGAGAAGGATGGAAAAAAGAGAAGATTGTAAAGTAAGTAAGTAAGTAAAAGTTTATTTATATAGCGCCTTTCACAGGTATAGGGCCACAAAGTGCTTCACAACAAAAACATTAATATCATAAAATACACACAATTAAAGCATAGACAGTACATGATATACAACCACAAGTAGCTAATTGAAAGCCTGAACAAAAAATGTGTCTTTAGTCTGCATTTGAAGGCATCAACAGAATCAGAAGAGCATAGACGGTGAGGTCATTCCACAACCTAGGGGCAGCTTGAAAAGATCGGTCACCTCTAGTACGGTAGCGAGTGCGGTGGAACCGTCAGCAGGTTCTGATCCACAGACCTCAGAGACGCACAGGGGTATAACGCTGAATCAAGTCACTAATATAGAGGGGAGCCTGGCCAGTAAAGCTCTGAAAACTAGAACCAAAATTTAAAATTTATCCTATAAGACACGGCAGCCATGAAGTTCTTTTAGGATTGGGATATGTGAGACCTCCTATTAGTACGTGTTAAAATTCTGGCTGCTGAGTTTTGTACAATTGCAGTCGAGAGAGCTCTTTGGTTTAGGCATAAAAATAAACATTACAATAGTTTAACCGCGAAGACACAAGGCGAATGATAAGCTCAAATCATTTCTTGAAACTATATTTCTAAGTTTTGAGATTTTCCTTAATTGAAAAAAGCTGAAAAAAGCTGAAAAAAGTTTCTTGTCAGCTGGTTGCAGTGCTGCACTAACGACATGTCTTTGTCCAGGATAACTCCCAAATTTCTAAGACTTGGCTTAGCAGATGACCTAAATACCCCAAGTATGTGTAATCCAGGGATTGCATCCTCAGGCAATGATCAATGTTTCTGTTTTGTCTGCATTTAGCTGCAGGGAGTTTTCACTTTACCATTTTTTAATATCCACAAGACAATGGAGCAAGGAGTTTAACTTAAAGATCTCTGATGGCTTGAAGCAACAGTAAAGTTGGATATCATCAGCAAATAGGTGAAA
>NC_045740.1:5104553-5113069 GCF_008692095.1 Etheostoma spectabile
CTTGACACATAAACCGTTTTTTATAAACTAATAAGAATGGAACTACTAAGTTTGTGGCTTTTTTTTATGCTACAATATAGGTCAGTAAAATACAAAATGGCTCTCTTTAACTTGCAGACTGGAATGTTGCAGCTCCTGCCACGTGCGGTGTGTTGTGGTTCTACCTTCTCCTCCCGTCAATGCTCTGTGACAACCTGCGCTGCTACTACAGCTACATCCAGGAGAGAGGGGAGAGAACTGTTGAGCTCATTGTGCAGAGTGCCCCCCTAATGAGCTGTGCTTCAAGGCCATGGTCGCTATGGTAACACACAGCGTCTGTCAGCCAGGGCGCATGGCGGAGGGTGACTGCAGCCAGGTGCACAGCCTTACCAGTAAAGGAACATCTACAAAATGACCTACAACTGCTGTGATTGGCCCATACTGTAACTCTGCCAGGTGTCACACCTAAATCCTCTACTCTTACTGTAACACTTGTAGTTGTAGCTGCGTTGGCCAGCCGCCTGTGACAACTGATGTCTACTGTATGTAACAGCATTTTTAGGGGCTTATGTCAAGGGGGAAGATGTATGTTCAACACCAAGTGAGCAGTGCTCAGAGGCATCTCTGCAGCCTCAGTTGGGTGGTGAATGCCCAGTCTGAAGACACTGAGGTGTACACCATGGTAATGGCTATGTTTTTTACAATGCGGGTATAAAAATGTATTTTTATAATGTATTAATGTCTATAAATAAATATGTTGGAAAAAAAATTATATTCTATGATCTTTTGAAAACTCTCTGCACTCACACCAACATGCATATACCAGACAGGGCTGTGATATATTTATCTTATTGTCAACGTATATTGTTTCCATGTCCTGATGTTATTCCTCCTGTGCTAAAGAGCTCTATTGTTGTCAAAACAACATACAACGAGACAAACTTCTACTTAGAGACATGTTATTATGAGAGAACATGTAGCACTGTAGTTTAGAGTCAATCCTCTCTCTCTCACTCTCTCTCACACACACACACACACATCCTGCTGTGTACTTTGTTTCGCATCCTTGGTAGGAATCAGTGGGAATGGGCTGGGGGGTCCCACTGACAGTGAAGGAAAGTCAAAGTATTGACAGTTGAGATTTGTGACAAAAACATGCCAGGCTTATCTTTTAAGAGTGAAAAAGAGCAGTTGAAGCACTGGTACAATATGATGTTTGGACGTTCTTTATTTCCTTTTATAAGGCTGCTGGGTCTCCCCATAGTGGATATACATATATATACAGGAGATTGCTATACTGGAGTCACACTGAGGGCAGATGGTCCTATTACAAGACTTCAAAAAAACAACACTAATAGAGCCTCACCTCCAGGTATCAGAAATCAGCAGAGAGAAAGAGAGAGATGGGAAGGGGGAAACAGCACATGAGAACTGGAAAGAGAAGAAGAGGGGAGATGATGCAGTCAGAGAGAGCCTGACTCAACTGCTTCATAACTTAACACTGGAAAATAACATACAGATTTCACGCACAGTGCATCTTAAATGGTTACGTGAAGAACCATTTACCATAAATATCTGTATTTTCGGGAACCAACATATAAAAAAATTATTTAAAAAAACAAACAAAACAATCAATGTTCAGTCTTAATTTTTCGTATTTTCTCCTTTTCTCGTCGTGCAAATCATTCCTTCGTCTTCTTTCCTGTGGAGGCCGGGCTTTTTTCCACCCTGCCCACATCTATTCCAGATAACACGGAAAAGGAAACAGAACCCAGCAACCCCCGCCCCTTAAAAGCATATGAATAGTAAAACAAACGAACAATGACAGAACACCACAGTCAACTTGTCACAAAAAAAACAGACACACAGAACAGCAAGAACATAGTACTCTTTTTTTTCTTTTCTTTCTTTTTTGAGCTTCTCATCAACCGTTATCCTCTTCATGGTCAGTGTCATCGTGTGGTCTTTCTCCTGGCGTACCAGTTGGCGGAGTGGAGTGGTCCTCCCCCGACGGCTCAGTGGAACTGGGAGGCAACTCTCCAATCGGCTGGTCAGTTCAGCAGTGATACATTATGTCTCAATTTCACAGTGTGGTAGGAGAAGGAGGATGAGGATAGGGATTGGGATGACATGAAGGTAAGCCAGAGGAACGGTTATGGAAGGTGGGAACAGGAAAAAGAGGAACCACAGCAACAATTAGAAGAAACAACTACAAACCCAGACCGTTCAAGAAAAAAAGGAAACAAATGGCCGTTTCACTCTCTCTGGGTTTCATTCCCGCCGACCATGTGGTTGGGAAGGCCATGATTGGCGGCGTAAGCTGATTGGAGGCCTGTGTTTGTGGCAGAGGGTAGGGAGAGATGGGTAAGGGAACTAAGGTGACTGGAATCCGCTGGTGGATGGGACTCGACAGGGCAATATGTCATCAGGAGCAAAAAGGGGTGTTGCAGGTCAATGTGTGATTGGCAGGTCAGAGGGCGAATCCTTCTTGGTGGGTTCAGGCACGCTGTTGCAGTGCCCGCCTCTTGCGGCTGTATAGATGACGCGCACGGTCTGTCTGGCAAAGTTCATCATGTAGTTTTGTTTACGAGTGTGCAGGGATACAAGAAGGTGAAAGAGGGGAGGGGAGGAGGAGTGTGAACATTAGTGGCCGCATAAAGGGCACTACGAATCCACACATTCCCATGCACACATTTTCATCCATGATACAAACACACAAATAGTTAATGCAGCTTTGGTACTCACTCACATCCATGTTCATGCTGTCTTTAAAAAAATGTCAGCCATAACCTCAAACACTCAATATGGGTCTCATGGCTTGGAGAATGGGTGGGCTACTACAAAACTGTATTGTGTTACGTTCTGCACAAATGAGAGCAGCTAGATGGTGAAAATGGAGATAGAACTACATGTATAAGACCAAAGTCACAGGACCAGACATGGGACACAGAGTCTACAAACATACAACCAAGATGCTAGGGGGGGAACTCTGACACTGAGTGTTTGAGGTCAGAGTTAACAGCCATCGCTGGTGAAAGAAAAAAGTAAACCAACGCTATAAAAATGAGATTATGAGCATAGAAGGGGTGGTTTTGGAACCAAGAGCACAGAAAAAAGCTGCGGAAGAGCGCTCTTGCTTAGCCTGTTTATTGCCTTCCATCCAGCAGGGCGTTGCCAGTGAGCCAGTTGTGCAGCCAGGGCAGGCAGGGGCCTCTGCAAGAGGGGGGATCAGGAGGGATGGGGTAGGGTAGGATATGGTGTGTGCTTGCGTGATGGTTGATGCGCGGAGGTGGAAGTGTGAAGGTGGATAGGACGGAAGGCTGGTAAACTGCATGTGTGTGTGTGTGTGTGTGTGTGGTTGTGTGTGTTTGTTGGGCGCACACGTTTTCTTTTGGTCAGAAACCAGAGGGTACTGAAGTAAGGAGGAGTTCCTGGCTCAGTGTATGCTGTGTTGTTGTGTCTACAGACAGACAGACAGACAGCTATGAGTGAAAAAAGGATAAAAAGCTGTCGCAACAGTTGATCCGTAGCCCTGCAATGAGCTGGATGGAGGAGGTTAGTCAAATGAAACTCTCAAGCCAAATGGGCCTTCATCTGAATTAATGATGTGAGATGCCCTACATTGCAACTGATGCTGGTGGGCTGAGGTGTAATGTGGACTACCAACAGCACTCTTGTCAAGCAGGATAATTGAATTTTGTGTGTTGACTTGTAAATGATTAGCTAGGTCAGAAAAAACAACAGTTTGCAACAAAACAACAGAGATAGGTATAGATGGATTACATCACACATACAACACAAACACAGTATCATTGACATTTGTACATGTAAATTATAATATATATATATATAATATACAACCGTACATTATGCCCAAGGGTTGTGTAAACTGACATTAAAATCAACGCTATTTATCAGGAATTGTTTTATCCAGTGACATTGTGTTGACCCCTTTAAGAGGATGTATGTCAGTTACTGTCAAAAAAAACAAAAACTAATTGCCACCATTTATTTAGATTTATGGCTCTGTTTTCTATTCACTGTCTTGTTGTAGTACTGCTTTGCACTGTCTCTCAGGATCTGTGTGTTGGATTATTTTGTCGGAGAGCCTCCACCTGGACACTGTTAGCAGCTGGTCTGCTTGTTGACCTGCCGGGGCTTGAGTTAAGGGCGAGGGCATGAACAGACTGTGGTGGTGATGAGGAGGGTGGTGTGTGTGCAGTGAAAGTGTGGGAGAGTGTGCACAGGGTACAGGGAAGAAAGGGTAGGGAAGAGGGTGAGGGTGAGGGAGGGGGTGCATTCAGGAAGAGCGGAGAACTTACCTCACACTACAGCCATGCCAGAGGGAGCAGAATACAGAAGAGAGCAGGGTTAGAGCGCGAGAGGGGAGAAGCAGGAGGGGACTGCGTCTCGCAGAAAGGTCTGGGGGGGTAGGAGCCCCGGCCTGGGGAGGCAGGGGCAAAGCAGGGAGAAGGGGAGAGAGAAGAGGCATAAAGATAGTCAGAGGTTCAAGGAAGAAGAAGTGATAGTGTTAGAGAAAGGTAAGAGAAGAGGAGGAGGAAATAATATGAAAGAAGAATGTAGAGCGAGAAGAGTAGTTGGTAGAGATTAAGTTGTAAGATAAAGTGAGAGACAGGTAAGAAATGAACAAAGATGAAGGGAAAGTGGAAAGATAACCACAGATAGAATAGAAGACAGAGAGCAAGATATATAGCAGTAATCCATCCGTTGTATGCCAGAATGGGAGGAGGAGAAGGAGGAGGACGAGGAGGAGGAGGGAAGTAAGGTAGGATATGATGCGGCACAAGCAGAGGAGTGAGCATGATGGAATTATCAACCACATCAGCGACATTAAGCAGCCGGGAGGAAAGGGGTGTGAAGCAAAAGAAAAGATGAGCAGGAGTAGAGTGAGAGGAAGATGGTGAAGGAGTGGAGGAGTGGTGAACAGAGAGAAAAAACAACAGAGCAAAGTGTGAAGATCACGGTCACTCTTTTCAGCAGACACTGTTGAAAACCGTGGGAGTGCACAGGGAGGAAGGGGGAAGGTCACGACCAGTAGTGACCAGGGACAGCTCAGGTTAGGCATAATGTGTTTGTGTGTGCAACTTTTTATCAACTGTAAATTAAATTTGGAGTGCCTTACGTGGTTGTTTATGCAGAATTTCAAATGCATTGGGTACAGATGTAAATGAACAATCAGCACCCACATCAGAGGGACCATTGCTCTAATACCAACAACAACATGCAGAAAATGCATTCAAAATGCTTTATGATATTTCCATGTTAAGAATATGCTCGCTGAATATGGACTGTCATGACATCTCAGTGCCCTGCAGAATCTCCAGCTTTGCAACTTTGAAAACTGGCATTGTCTTCCACATAAAGAAAATGTTTACTGATCCAGGATACAGATTAAATGCAATATAAATGTAAAAAGGGAAAGACAGAAAGAGATAGACATCGTGAATCAATGCAGGGTGTCTGCAAGTTCCATCAAATAAAAATTAAGAATTTTTAAGATTTCTTTATTCCCAGTAGAATGAAATGCAGGACCAGTTTGCACGTGATATGAACGTGAACATGAAAACAACAACAGACCAGTCAGAACTATGGGCCTTTACTGTCATAGATGTGAAGCCACCTCACAGTTTCTGTATTTTATTATTATCTTGGTTCTGCGCTATGTGTAATGCCTGATAATGGCCAATAGGGTGCAGGTGAGCTAACGTAAATGAGCCAATATTGTAACTTATGAATCAACATGTGAATGAGTAGTTCAAATCTTATGGGGCTTCAGTATGTAAACGTATGGCAACATTTAATGAATGTTTTAAAGATTTCAATTGTTTAATAAACAATACCTACGCCCTTTTAAAGTGTGAAGTGTTACATACTTTTTCAGTGACATTTTAGGGAAAAAATACATGCATTCTTGACAGGTTTTGTACGGGAGATGCATGGGTTCTACAAGACACTGAAAATAGATGATCTGAAAGCACAAGTTGATCTGCAAAACAGCCATCCACAAAAAAACTCTTCACAGAAAGAACACCGCAGTCTTTGTTTTACTCTTCTGAGAGGTTGGTTGTACGTGGAGAGCAGCACCATGTAGATGTGCGCACAGTGTATGTATGTATATGATGTATTCTTGCGTTCGTTAGGGGACCGTTTCTACAGAGGAGGCTGAGACGTGGGCAGATCTCTTTGGGGGGGGCATTCTGGGGTGCCAGGGAACGCTGTGAATGGGTAACTCACAGAACTACTTCCACATGGTCCAACGCCCACTGGTCATGCCTGCACGTTGTGGCGTGGTGCCACCATCGCAGCATCACTCCTTTAACCTCGCCTCTCTGGAGAGACCATGGGAAACATTCACAGTCAGTGAGGATCAACAAGTATGTCAATGATAGTTGTCTCTTCAAACCAGCCTAATGACATTTATATAACGCACCAATTTAATAAGGCACCCTTTAAAAGGGTTTGAAAGTTGTAACTCATGGCTTTTTTAATTATAATGCTTTATAGATCAGTTATAAACCATTATAAAGAACAACTTTGGGTTATGAAAATCTCTTTGGCCAATGTTGACCGTATGACACTTACTTTCTGGAAAACAGCCTCATAGCATCTGGGCCAAAATTGATTTATTGAAATTGTTTGTAAAATGTTACAAATGCAGATTTGATAGAAAGTTGAAAAGCATAACTGCAGTTTTTTTACTAGCCGATGGTTTATTAAAAGTGACAACTCCATTACCATATATCAGTGACTACATTTATAAACATTCATGAAGCATTAATGAAAGCTTTATTAACATTTATAAAGGCATTAGTTATAACACAAATATCCTTTATAAATGGTGCCTTATTAGAAAATGGTGTTTTAAACTAAGTGTAACTAACTGTGTGTGCAACTCACAGTGGAATATTGTAGGAGACTCTTGGGCCTTTATGAAGTCTTTGGGCTGGTGCGGGCGATTACGTGCCAGCTTACTCCATTGTTGACGCTGTATTGCAGCAACACAGCTCGGTCAACTGTGTCAGCCTGATCCAGAGCTATGTTACAGCTGTCTGTCTGTGCCACGCTGCCGATCTGCAGCACAAACATGATCTTACTGTAGGGATACAGAGAAGGATGGAAAAAAGAGAAGATTGTAAAGTAGTAAGTAAGTAAAAGTTTATTTTATAGCGCCTTTCACAGGTATAGGCCACAAAGGCTTCACAACAAAACATTAATATAAAATACACACAATAAAAGCATAGACGTACATGATCATATCAACCCACAAGTAGCTAATTGAAAGCCTGAACAAAAAAATGTGTCTTAGTGCATTTGAAGGCATCACAGAATCGAAGAGCGCATAGACGGTGGAAGTCATTCCACAACCTAGGGCAACAGCTTGAAAAGATCGGTCACCTCTAGTACGGTAGCGAGTGCGTGGAACCGTCAGCAGGTTTGATCCACAGACCTCAGAGCACGCACAGGGGTATAACGCTGAATCAAGTCACTAATATAGAGGGAGCTGGCCATGTAAAGCTCTGAAAACTAGAACCAAAATTTAAAATTTATCCTATAAGACACTGGCAGCCAATGAAGTTCTTTAGGATTGGGATATGTAGACCTCCTATTAGTACGTGTTAAAATTCGGCTGCTGAGTTGTACTAATTGTCTGTGCGTAGAGAGTCCTTTTGGTTTAGGCATAAAAATAAACTATTACAATAGTTTAACCGCGAAGACCAAAGGCTCAAGATATTTAAGCTCCAAATCATTTTGATAACTATATTCTAAGTTTTGAGATTTTCCTTAATTGAAAAAAGCTGAAAAAAGCTGAAAAAAGTTTCTTGTCAGCTGGTTGCAGTGCTGCACTAACGACATGTCTTTGTCCAGGATAACTCCCAAATTTCTAAGACTTGGCTTAGCAGACTGACCTAATACACCCAAGTATTGTTTAATCCCAGGGATTGCATCCTCAGGGGCAATGATCAATGTTTCTGTTTTGTCTGCATTTAGCTGCAGGGAGTTTTCACTTTACCATTTTTTAATATCCACAAGACAATGGAGCAAGGAGTTTAACTTAAGATCTCTGATGGCTTGAAGCAACAGTAAAGTTGGATATCATCAGCAATGTGAAAAGAACATCATGAACTTTGTATGATCTTTCCCAAGGGATCAATACAACAAGAATAGAACAGGGCCAGAACAGAGCTTGAGGCACTCACAGAGCAAGTCTGCAGACTCAGACCTTATTTGGTTAGCTGTAACACTGAAACTACCCCAGATAAATATGAGGTTGAACCACTGCAGAACTGACCCTGACAGCCTACTTGATCCCTTAATCTTTTCAGCAAAACCTTGTGGTGACGGTGTCAAGGTGAAGACAGATCCAAGAGAACTAGAAACAGTGTGTTTTCCAGAGTCAGCTGACATCATAATGTCATTTGACACTTTCAGTAAGGCTGTTTCGGTAGAGTGTTGTTTATGAAACCCTGACTGGAATGGCTCATGGATGTTACTATTATCCAGGTGAAATGTCAACT
>NC_045740.1:5113094-5122888 GCF_008692095.1 Etheostoma spectabile
CTTGACACATAACCGTTTTTATAAACTAATAAGAATGGAACTACTAAGTTTGTGGCTTTTTTTTATGCTACAATATAGGTCAGTAAAATACAAAATGGCTCTCTTTAACTTGCAGACTGGAATGTTGCAGCTCCTGCCACGTGCGGTGTGTTGTGGTTCTACCTTCTCCTCCCGTCAATGCTCTGTGACAACCTGCGCTGCTACTACAGCTACATCCAGGAGAGAGGGGAGAGAACTGTTGAGCTCATTGTGCAGAGTGCCCCCCTAATGAGCTGTGCTTCAAGGCCATGGTCGCTATGGTAACACACAGCGTCTGTCAGCCAGGGCGCATGGCGGAGGGTGACTGCAGCCAGGTGCACAGCCTTACCAGTAAAGGAACATCTACAAAATGACCTACAACTGCTGTGATTGGCCCATACTGTAACTCTGCCAGGTGTCACACCTAAATCCTCTACTCTTACTGTAACACTTGTAGTTGTAGCTGCGTTGGCCAGCCGCCTGTGACAACTGATGTCTACTGTATGTAACAGCATTTTTAGGGGCTTATGTCAAGGGGGAAGATGTATTGTTCAACACCAAGTGAGCAGTGCTCAGAGGCATCTCTGCAGCCTCAGTGGGTGGTGAATGCCCAGTCTGAGACACTGAGGTGTACACCATGGTAATGGCTATGTTTTTTACAATGCGGGTATAAAAATGTATTTTTATTAATGTATTAATGTCTTAAATAAATATGTTGGAAAAAAAATTATATTCTATGATCTTTTGAAAACTCTCTGCCACTCACACCAACATGCATATACCAGACAGGGCTGTGATATATTTATCTTATTGTCAACGTATATTGTTTCCATGTCCTGATGTTATTCCTCCTGTGCTAAAGAGCTCTATTGTTGTCAAAACAACATACAACGAGACAAACTTCTACTTAGAGACATGTTCATTATGAGAGAACATGTAGCACTGTAGTTTAGAGTCAATCCTCTCTCTCTCACTCTCTCTCACACACACACACACACATCCGCTGTGTACTTTGTTTCGCATCCTTGGTAGGAATCAGTGGGAATGGGCTGGGGGGTCCCACTGACAGTGAAGGAAAGTCAAAGTATTGACAGTTGAGATTTGTGACAAAAACATGCCAGGCTTATCTTTTAAGAGTGAAAAAGAGCAGTTGAGCACTGGTACAATATGATGTTTGGACGATTCTTTATTTCCTTTTATAAGGCTGCTGGGTCTCCCCATAGTGGATATACATATATATACAGGAGATTGCTATACTGGAGTCACACTGAGGGCAGATGGTCCTATTACACAGACTTCAAAAAAACAACACTAATAGAGCCTCACCTCCAGGTATCAAAATCAGCAGAGAGAAAGAGAGAGATGGGAAGGGGGAAACAGCACATGAGAACTGGAAAGAGAAGAAAGGGGAGATGATGCAGTCAGAGAGAGCCTGACTCAACTGCTTCATAACTTAACACTGGAAAATAACATACAGATTTCACGCACAGTGCATCTTAAATGGTTACGTGAAGAACCATTTACCATAAATATCTGTATTTTCGGGAACCACACATATAAAAAAATTATTTAAAAAAACAAACAAACAATCAATGTTCAGTCTTAATTTTTCGTATTTTCTCCTTTTCTCGTCGTGCAATCATTCCTTCGTCTTCTTTTCCTGTGGAGGCCGGGCTTTTTCCACCCTGCCCACATCTATTCCAGATAACACGGAAAAGGAAACAGAACCCAGCAACCCCCGCCCCTTAAAAGCATATGAATAGTAAAACAAACGAACAATGAACAGAACACCACAGTCAACTTGTCACAAAAAGAAACAAGACACACAGAACAGCAAGAACATAGTACTCTTTTTTTTCTTTTCTTTCTTTTTTGAGCTTCTCATCAACCGTTATTCCTCTTCATGGTCAGTGTCATCGTGGGTCTTTCTCCTGGCGTACCAGTTGGCGGAGTGGAGTGGTCCTCCCCCGACGGCTCAGTGGAACTGGGAGGCAACTCTCCAATCGGCTGGTCAGTTCAGCAGTGATACATTATGTCTCAATTTCACAGTGTGGTAGGAGAAGGAGGATGAGGATAGGATGGGATGACATGAAGGTAAGCCAGAGGAACGGTTATGGAAGGTGGGAACAGGAAAAAGAGGAACCACAGCAACAATTAGAAGAAACAACTACAAACCCAGACCGTTCAGAAAAAAAGGAAACAAATGGCCGTTTCACTCTCTCTGGTTTCATTCCCGCCGACCATGTGGTTGGGAAGGCCATGATTGGCGGCGTAAGCTGATTGGAGGCCTGTGTTTGTGGCAGGGGTAGGGAGAGATGGGTAAGGGAACTAAGGTGACTGGAATCCGCTGGTGGATGGGACTCGACAGGGCAATATGTCATCAGGAGCAAAAAGGGGTGTTGCAGGTCAATGTGTGATTGGCAGGTCAGAGGGCGAATCCTTCTTGGTGGGTTCAGGCACGCTGTTGCAGTGCCCGCCTCTTGCGGCTGTAGTAGATGACGCGCACGGTCTGTCTGGCAAAGTTCATCATGTAGTTTTGTTTACGAGTGTGCAGGGATACAAGAAGGTGAAAGAGGGGAGGGGAGGAGGAGTGTGAACATTAGTGGCCGCATAAAGGGCACTACGAATCCACACATTCCCATGCACACATTTTCATCCATGCATACAAACACACAAATAGTTAATGCAGCTTTGGTACTCACTCACATCCATGTTCATGCTGTCTTTAAAAAAATGTCAGCCATAACCTCAAACACTCAATATGGGTCTCATGGCTTGGAGAATGGGTGGGCTACTACAAAACTGTATTGTGTTTACGTTCTGCACAAATGAGAGCAGCTAGATGGTGAAAATGGAGATAGAAACTACATGTATAAGACCAAAGTCACAGGACCAGACATGGGACACAGAGTCTACAAACATACAACCAAGATGCTAGGGGGGGAACTCTGACACTGAGTGTTTGAGGTCAGAGTTAACAGCCATCGCTGAGTGAAAGAAAAAAGTAACCAACGCTATAAAAATGAGATTATGAGCATAGAAGGGGTGGTTTTGGAACCAAGAGCACAGAAAAAAGCTGCGGAAGAGCGCTCTTGCTTAGCCTGTTTATTGCCTCTTCCATCCAGCAGGGCGTTGCCAGTGAGCCAGTTGTGCAGCCAGGGCAGGCAGGGGCCTCTGCAAGAGGGGGGATCAGGAGGGATGGGGTAGGGTAGGATATGGTGTGTGCTTGCGTGATGGTTGATGCGCGGAGGTGGAAGTGTGAAGGTGGATAGGACGGAAGGCTGGTAAACTGCATGTGTGTGTGTGTGTGTGTGTGTGGTTGTGGTGTTTGTTGGGCGCACACGTTTTCTTTTGGTCAGAAACCAGAGGGTACTGAAGTAAGGAGGAGTTCCTGGCTCAGTGTATGCTGTGTTGTTGTGTCTACAGACAGACAGACAGACAGCTATGAGTGAAAAAAGGATAAAAAGCTGTCGCAACAGTTGATCCGTAGCCCTGCAATGAGCTGGATGGAGGAGGTTAGTCAAATGAAACTCTCAAGCCAAATGGGCCTTCATCTGAAATTAATGATGTGAGATGCCCTACATTGCAACTGATGCTGGTGGGCTGGAGTGTAATGTGGACTACCAACAGCACTCTTGTCAAGCAGGATAATTGAATTTTGTGTGTTGACTTGTAAATGATTAGCTAGGTCAGAAAAATACAACAGTTTGCAACAAAACAACAGAGATAGGTATAGATGGATTACATCACACAACAACACAAACACAGTATCATTGACATTTGTACATGTAAATTATATATATATATATATATAATATACACCGTACATTATGCCCAAGGGTTGTGTAAACTGACATTAAAATCAACGCTATTTATCAGGAATTTGTTTTATCCAGTGACATTGTGTTGACCCCTTTAAGAGGATGTATGTCAGTTACTGTCAAAAAAAACAAAAACTTAATTGCCACCATTTATTTAGATTTATGGCTCTGTTTTCTATTCACTGTCTTGTTGTAGTACTGCTTTGCACTGTCTCTCAGGATCTGTGTGTTGGATTATTTTGTCGGAGAGCCTCCACCTGGACACTGTTAGCAGCTGGTCTGCTTGTTGACCTGCCGGGGCTTGAGTTAAGGCGAGGGCATGAACAGACTGTGGTGGTGATGAGGAGGGTGGTGTGTGTGCAGTGAAAGTGTGGGAGAGTGTGCACAGTGTACAGGGAAGAAAGGGTAGGGAAGAGGGTGAGGGTGAGGGAGGGGGTGCATTCAGGAAGAGCGGAGAACTTACCTCACACTACAGCCATGCCAGAGGGAGCAGAATACAGAAAGAGAGCAGGGTTAGAGCGCGAGAGGGGAGAAGCAGGAGGGGACTGCGTCTCGCAGAAAGGTCTGGGGGGTAGGAGCCCCGGCCTGGGGAGGCAGGGGCAAAGCAGGGAGAAGGGGAGAGAGAAGAGGCATAAAGATAGTCAGAGGTTCAAGGAAGAAGAAGTGATAGTGTTAGAGAAAGGTAAGAGAAGAGGAGGAGGAAATAATATGAAAGAAGAATGTAGAGCAGAAGAGTAGTTGGTAGAGATTAAGTTGTAAGATAAAGTGAGAGACAGGTAAGAAATGAACAAAGATGAAGGGAAAGTGGAAAGATAACCACAGATAGAATAGAAGACAGAGAGCAAGATATATAGCAGTAATCCATCCGTTGTATGCCAGAATGGGAGGAGGAGAGGAGGAGGACGAGAGGAGGAGGAAGTAAGGTAGGATATGATGCGGCACAAGCAGAGGAGTGAGCATGATGGAATTATCAACCACATCAGCGACATTAAGCAGCCGGGAGGAAAGGGGTGTGAAGCAAAAGAAAAGATGAGCAGGAGTAGAGTGAGAGGAAGATGTGTGAAGGAGTGGAGGAGTGGTGAACAGAGAGAAAAAACAACAGAGCAAAGTGTGAAGATCACGGTCACTCTTTTCAGCAGACACTGTTGAAAACCGGGGAGTGCACAGGGAGGAAGGGGGAAGGTCACGACCAGTAGTGACCAGGGACAGCTCAGGTTAGGCATAATGTGTTTGTGTGTGCAACTTTTTATCAACTGTAAATTAAATTTGGAGTGCCTTACGTGGTTGTTTTATGCAGAATTTCAAATGCATTGGGTACAGATGTAAATGAACAATCAGCACCCACATCAGAGGGACCATTGCTCTAATACCAACAACAACATGCAGAAAATGCATTCAAAATGCTTTATGATATTTCCATGTTAAGAATATGCTCGCTGAATATGGACTGTCATGACATCTCAGTGCCCTGCAGAATCTCCAGCTTTGCAACTTTGAAAACTGGCATTGTCTTCCACATAAAGAAAATGTTTACTGATCCAGGATACAGATTAAATGCAATATAAATGTAAAAAGGGAAAGACAGAAAGAGATAGACATCGTGAATCAATGCAGGGTGTCTGCAAGTTCCATCAAATAAAAATTAAGAATTTTTAAGATTTCTTTATTCCCAGTAGAATGAAATGCAGGACCAGTTTGCACGTGATATGAACGTGAACATGAAAACAACAACAGACCAGTCAGAACTATGGGCCTTTACTGTCATAGATGTGAAGCCACCTCACAGTTTCTGTATTTTATTATTATCTTGGTTCTGCGCTATGTGTAATGCCTGATAATGGCCAATAGGGTGCAGGTGAGCTAACGTAAATGAGCCAATATTGTAACTTATGAATCAACATGTGAATGAGTAGTTCAAATCTTATGGGGCTTCAGTATGTAAACGTATGGCAACATTTAATGAATGTTTTAAAGATTTCAATTGTTTAATAAACAATACCTACGCCCTTTTAAAGTGTGAAGTGTTACATACTTTTTCAGTGACATTTTAGGGAAAAAATACATGCATTCTTGACAGGTTGTTGTACGGGAGATGCATGGGTTCTACAAGACACTGAAAATAGATGATCTGAAAGCACAAGTTGATCTGCAAAACAGCCATCCACAAAAAAACTCTTCACAGAAAGAACACCGCAGTCTTTGTTTTACTCTTCTGAGAGGTTGGTTGTACGTGGAGAGCAGCACCATGTAGATGTGCGCACAGTGTATGTATGTATATGATGTATTCTTGCGTTCGTTAGGGGACCGTTTCTACAGAGGAGGCTGAGACGTGGGCAGATCTCTTTGGGGGGGGCATTCTGGGGTGCCAGGGAACGCTGTGAATGGGTACTCACAGAACTACTTCCACATGGTCCAACGCCCACTGGTCATGCCTGCACGTTGTGGCGTGGTGCCACCATCGCAGCATCACTCCTTTAACCTCGCCTCTCTGGAGAGACCATGGGAAACATTCACAGTCAGTGAGGATCAACAAGTATGTCAATGATAGTTGTCTCTTCAAACCAGCCTAATGACATTTATATAACGCACCAATTTTAATAAGGCACCCTTTAAAAGGGTTTGAAAGTTGTAACTCATGGCTTTTTTAATTATAATGCTTTATAGATCAGTTATAAACCATTATAAAGAACAACTTTGGGTTATGAAAATCTCTTTGGCCAATGTTGACCGTATGACACTTACTTTCTGGAAAACAGCCTCATAGCATCTGGGCCAAAATTGATTTATTGAAATTGTTTGTAAAATGTTACAAATGCAGATTTGATAGAAAGTTGAAAAGCATAACTGCAGTTTTTTTACTAGCCGATGGTTTATTAAAAGTGACAACTCCATTACCATATATCAGTGACTACATTTATAAACATTCATGAAGCATTAATGAAAGCTTTATTAACATTTATAAAGGCATTAGTTATAACACAAATATCCTTTATAAATGGTGCCTTATTAGAAAATGGTGTTTTAAACTAAGTGTAACTAACTGTGTGTGCAACTCACAGTGGAATATTGTAGGAGACTCTCTGGGCCTTTATGAAGTCTTTGGGCTGGTGCGGGCGATTACGTGCCAGCTTACTCCATTGTTGACGCTGTATTGCAGCAACACAGCTCGGTCAACTGTGTCAGCCTGATCCAGAGCTATGTTACAGCTGTCTGTCTGTGCCACGCTGCCGATCTGCAGCACAAACATGATCTTACTGTAGGGATACAGAGAAGGATGGAAAAAAGAGAAGATTGTAAAGTAAGTAAGTAAGTAAAAGTTTATTTTATAGCGCCTTTCACAGGTATAGGCCACAAAGGCTTCACAACAAAACATTAATATAAAATACACACAATAAAAGCATAGACGTACATGATCATATCAACCCACAAGTAGCTAATTGAAAGCCTGAACAAAAAAATGTGTCTTAGTTGCATTGAAGGCATCACAGAATCGAAGAGCGCATAGACGGTGGAAGGTCATTCCACAACCTAGGGCAACAGCTTGAAAAGATCGGTCACCTCTAGTACGGTAGCGAGTGCGTGGAACGCGTCAGCAGGTTTGATCCACAGACCTCAGAGCACGCACAGGGGTATAACGCTGAATCAAGTCACTAATATAGAGGGAGCTGGCCATGTAAAGCTCTGAAAACTAGAACCAAAATTTAAAATTTATCCTATAAGACACTGGCAGCCAATGAAGTTCTTTAGGATTGGGATATGTGAGACCTCCTATTAGTACGTGTTAAAATTCTGGCTGCTGAGTTGTACTAATTGTCTTGCGTGAGAGTCCTTTTGGTTTAGGCATAAAAATAAACTATTACAATAGTTTAACCGCGAAGACAAAGGCATCAAGATATTAAGCTCCAAATCATTTTGAAACTATATTCTAAGTTTTGAGATTTTCCTTAATTGAAAAAAGCTGAAAAAAGCTGAAAAAAGTTTCTTGTCAGCTGGTTGCAGTGCTGCACTAACGACATGTCTTTGTCCAGGATAACTCCCAAATTTCTAAGACTTGGCTTAGCAGACTGACCTAATACACCAAGTATTGTTTAATCCCAGGGATTGCATCCTCAGGGGCAATGATCAATGTTTCTGTTTTGTCTGCATTTAGTGCAGGGAGTTTTCACTTTACCATTTTTTAATATCCACAAGACAATGGAGCAAGGAGTTTAACTTAAAGATCTCTGATGGCTTGAAGCAACAGTAAAGTTGGATATCATCAGCAATGTGAAAAGAACATCATGAACTTTGTATGATCTTTCCCAAGGGATCAATACAACAAGAATAGAACAGGGCCAGAACAGAGCTTGAGGCACTCACAGAGCAAGTCTGCAGACTCAGACCTTATTTGGTTAGCTGTAACACTGAAACTACGCCCAGATAAATATGAGGTGAACCACTGCAGAAGACCCTGACAGCCTACTTGATCCCTTAATCTTTCAGCAAAACCTTGTGGTCGACGGTGTCAAAGGTGAAGACAGATCCAAGGAACTAGAACAGTGTGTTTTCCAGAGTCAGCTGACATATAATGTCATTTGACACTTCAGTAAGGCTGTTTCGGTAGAGTGTTGTTTATGAAACCCTGACGGAAGGGCATGGATGTTACTATTATCCAGGTGAAATGGCAACTGTTTGCAGACTACCTTCTCAATGATCTTGGATAAAAACGGGAGCTTAGAAATAGGCCGAAAACTATTCAAATCCGACGGGTCCAAACCTGCCTTTTTTAGCAACGGTTCCACTATAGCATGCTTAAAAGCATCTGGAAAAACGCCAGTTGGAGAAAGAAAACATTAAAGGTTGATGATACAGATCCGGATGTGGGGAAAACTATGCTGTGGTAGCTATGTACACGTGGATGTATGTTTACATAATTAGTTTATTTACAGTATGTTTTGGTAGTACCTGTACCTGGCTCTAGTGAGGTCCAGAGGTTTGGTAACTGCCTGCCTCATTTTACAGCCATTGAAGTAGAGTGAGTCTCCGTGGGCATGCGGTGAGAGCTGCCCACAGCCACTGCCCACTCCACCACCCTGGATCAACTGCCAGCTCTCCTGAGACCCACTGCCTGACTCAAAGTTGTCCTTGATGGAGCTGGGCAGGTCACTGCTTAGTAGGGAGCAGTCGTCACCTGTTGAGATGAGAGGAAAACGAGAGGAGGTGATGAAATTGGATGAAATAAAGATCACAGGCCAGTCTATGGTTGGGTTGACATACAATAGTGCAAGGCCATATTTCCAGCAACTGTGTAAGATCTGTCTTAATAACATTACATTAATATTTTGTATACTTTGTTCACTTGCATCATTTTACTTAAAAACTCTCCCTATAATATTTCTTCTGAACAGTACCAATGAGAAAGAACTGTGTGCGTATCTAGCAGTTTAAATACAAATACACTGTGGCCCACCATGGTGTCCCTCGTCACAGATGCAGACCACTCCACTTGTACAGTAGCCATGACCGCTGCAGAGCCCAGGGCAGGCCTCGCCGATGTAAACATGGTCCACTCCCCAGCTCTGCCGCTCTCCTGTGCCCTCCTTTTGAATCCAGCGGAACTGGGTAGCACTGGAAATATACAACAAATCACAAAAAGCTTACACTGCTTCAACTTGTAACAGAGATTTTCTGTTGATAGTTCTATGTATAAGTGATTTATAAATTATTCCGCTGATATGTTTAAAAACATGAATTTAGACAGATACACTGGTGTGAAGTCATGCAATGTCCAGTGGTGGAAGAAGTATTAAAATCCTTTACTTAAGTAAAAGTACTAATAACACACTGTAAAACTACTCTGTTACAAGTGAAAGTCCTGCATTGAAAATGTTACTTAAGTAAAAGTATATATCCTCAGCAGGAAAAGGCACTGAAAGTATTAAAAGTAAAAATACTCAATGCAGAAAAATCCTCACA
>NC_045740.1:5122898-5129445 GCF_008692095.1 Etheostoma spectabile
TGGAAACAATCAAAACAGTTCTGTGTATAATCGGCTAATCATTTAAGATGGGCTTCTAGGCCGTTATTTTGTTTGGTAGTTTAATTTATAATAACACATCACATTTTATAAACTACATGGGTTTTGTGTGGAAAAACCTTAATTTGCAAAGTAACTAGTAACTTGTGCGTCAGATTAATCTAGTGGAGTAAAAAAGTATTCCCCTCTGAAATGTAGTGGAGTAATAGAAAGTGGCATGAAAAGAAACGACTCAAATAAAGTACAATTAGCTCAAATTTGTACTTAAGTGCAGTTCTTGGGTAAATGTACTTAATTATATCCCACCACTGGATATGTCCCAGTGCTAACCACAGAAATAAAAATATTTGTGTGCTCTTACCCTGAGGAGACGTGGTCTGGCAGCTGGACAGTGACCCTGGTCCATGTTGAGCTGTTGACTGGACTGTAGATTGTGGACTCGTGGAACTGAAAGGGAGAGCAGCCCACGTTGTTGACTGATGAGGGAAGGCATTCTGACTGTACCAGCTGCCATGAGTCAGACCTAAAGGGAGAGAGTGAGAGCTGAAAACTGTTGATGCTAAAAATGCATCCTATGAAAGAAAAAGAATCATATCCAATAATGTGTAAATGGTAAATAGTGGGTGTAGAGTCAGACTAGTGGTTCAAGCTATTGAGGCTATTGACCTAAGATTTACTTGTGTTTTAGTTAATATTATGATCATCTTATTAATAAAAGTATATTTCCACAATAGCTGGAAAAATGTGTTTCCATTGTCTACAGTTTGGCAAGAATTATAACTGTTGGAATAGGAAAGATATACCATCAAGCCCTGACATGCAAGGTATTGTACACCTCAAATAGTCTTTTTATAACCATATTAAAGTGTTTTCCTTAATTAGGGTCTCTTCCTGTCTTTCTTACCTTGCATCCTTCCTGTACTGCAGCAGGACAGAATGATGGTCTTCACAGGTGTCTGCCTCACAACCAACAACAATCTACATCAATAAAACAGATGAACAGTAAAGGACTAATGCATCCATGTACAAGACAATAGACAGCTTTTAATTAGCAGGTTTGTGGCTCTGTTGCAGTACTGTACCTTAAACTGTAGAATATATCCAGGCTGCACTATTAGTTCACGTGTGGCTAGGATGTTGTGTGTATTGTCTTGATTCTTGTTTGGCCAGTACAGGTGGAAGGAGGGGTTTCCGCAGAAGCCAGCTGTGCGCACAGCATTTGGGTAGAAACTCCAGCTTTCCTCATGCGAAACACCCTCTGATGAAAAGCAAAGAAATGAAAAGAGAAGAGGTGGAAAAGGTGTAGTTATTTCCAGAACATGTGCTTTGTCATCCACGGTCAGTTGTCAGGCTCTGATTACGTCAACATAAACAAACTCACCATCATCAAAGGTGTCAAGCAGAGTGGGTGGGTTTATGTCAGAACCCCCCACCAAGATGTTGTCTATGGCCCACTGGGCTCTCTCCAGACTGGGGGTGGCGAGGCCAGAAGAAATGGTAAATGGTTGCCACCAGCGCAGACGAGTAGCATTGGTCAGAGCTCCCTCTGGGAGGACGATGTAATCTCTCCTCACTGACACATACTTCAGGTAGTCCATCTCATGCAGCAGTGTCCAGGACACACCTGAGGAATAGGTATGGACGGAATTAGATAATGAAAGAAGAGAAGAAATCCTAAACGGATGATGATGAAAAAAGAAAATTACACAATGCACTGTATGCAAGCATGTTATTATTGCACCTCCATCAGTAGAGTAGTCCAGCAGCACTCCCTCTTTACGACAAGTTGGACGGTGACACATGGTCAAGTTATCTTCACTTCCAATCCTGGCCCAGTACTCAACAAACCTATCCACAAAAACACAATTCAAAATGTTCTTAGAGTAGCACAATATTTAAAGATGAATATAAAACGTCTTGCTTTGCTTGACAGAAGGAGAGCACTAACTTTGCTCCGCGGAGGTCCAGATCTGCAGTGACAGCCTGTCTGGCATCAGCCCCTCCGAAGTACAGGGCTGTCCCCTCTACCAACACACCACAGTCTGTACAGGGCCTACCGCCCTCTAGCACCTGCCACTGAGAGCCTGCTGCCCCCTCCCGATCAAAACGCTCCTTCAGAGATGCCTACAACGAAGAGAAAAAAAACAGCTAAATTCTACTTGTCTTTTTATATTTTGTAATCTGAGTTTGTTTTTTTTTACTGATGGAGAGCCAGATTCTACCTTTAGAGCAGTGCTGGTATAGCAGTTTGGTCCTGTGAATCCTGGGTCACAGAGACAGCGCTGATCCAGACAATCTCCATGTCCCCCACAGTGGCCGTCACACGCTGGCCCAATGTAAAAGTTCTCTACACCCCACTGAATGTCTGAGTGCTGCTGGAAAAAACGGAACCGCACCGCTCTGAGGAAGAACCAGGATAGGTTAGTCAAACAACATGCATACTATTTGCATAATTTATATGACAAACTTTTTTATAATTTATATGATGACAATAACATGATCTATCAATAATTTAGGTCAAGCATGCCTTGATGGGTGCAATTCAATATGAAGTAGTAATGTATGTTTTGTCATGGGAAGGTATTTATGAGGTAGGATGACTCACGTGTCAGCCAGGCTGTCAGGCAAGGGATAGACAGCCCTCTTCCAGGCTTCAGAAGCGAAGAAGACTGATGGTTGGGAAACCTGACCTCCACAGCGGGGGTCAGCAGGCAGACATTGGGGCACCAGGTACTTCCAGGTAACTCCAAAGTCCACTGAATACTGAACATTAATTTGCCGGTCTGCATGACGTTCTGGCACACTGCAGCCTACTGCAATCTAAATCAACACAATGACTTAAATTCATGCAAATTAAATTCATACAAAGATGCACTACGTTGCAGTATGATGAACTTGGTACACTAAAGAACATCAAACAACACAACTAAATATGTATATTGTCTATGTGTCATTTATGGCTTATTAGTTACCTTGAACTGCATGACCCAGCCCTTGTCAGGAATAATATCATGTGTGACAGCATACACCTCTCTCCCATCAACATTGCCACACACCATCACTCCATCAGGAGAGCTGCAGAAGCGCTGCACTGAGCAGTCCTCTGAGAACAGCCAATGATCACTGACTGAGAACAAAGAAAGAAAGAGATGCAACAATATAGTAATACGACCAAGAGGCTCTGTTTAGTGATTAAAAAACAAATGTAATTCCTGTAGACTGTTTAATTGAGCCATTGATTCAAATACCAATGGGTGTTTCCTCCTGCTCGCTCAGCTGTCCCATTCTTCCTGTCGTCCCATCAGCAGGAGCTCTCTCATGGTTGGGCAGTGCCACCCCTCCAAATGTGTCAGATATCTGTGCTCGTGGATCTGAGCCTGCAATGAGAACGTTATCCAGAGCCCAATCCCCGTGGTCTGCTCCCTCATGTTGTGGCTGCCACCAGCGCACGCGCACTCCCTCCTGACGGGCAGCAGGGGGCAGCAGCACATTCACAAACCTGAACATAGACAAAAACATAAAGAAAGTCACAGTCACTCATTTGCTTGCAGGTAGTTATGTCCATGAGTCGTTGGTGATAAAACTCACCCAGGCTTGGTGTACAAGTCATAGAAGATCTCTGTCAGTAGATGCCAGTTGATACCTCCATTCAAACTGTACTCCAAAAGCACACCCTGATTACGGTTGCTAGGTGAGATCATGCAGCCGTACATGAAGTAGAACTGGATGAACTCAGCGTTGGTCAGGTTCAGGTCCACTGTCATCAGCTGACGGCTGCAACTCTGTGCACAGACACATAGAGAAATGTAGTCAGTAATGTAGGTCTCTGATGGATGGATGCATGTCTGTCTGTCTTTCTGTCCCTCTTTCTATTTCTCTATTTAACTGTATCATCCTTCTAAAAACAAATCCAAAAGGTTCAAACATTTAGGTTATGTTCATTACAGAGATCATTACTGGAACAACAATAATCACACACAACCCAAATAATAAAACTGACTTAGGTAAAGTTTGAACTTACCTTAACTAATGTAGCAATTTATCCTGATACAGCTTAAAGCAAAACTTTGAATGGCTGCTCTTAAGAGGTTTCTATGGCAGTGTGTCCGTCCACATTAAGGCCATGTTTACAAGTGGCCATCTTTTTTCATAAACGGACATTTCAAACTCTCTGTTTTCAAAAATAACATCATGCACAGCTGTCAGTTTTCAGAAGTGTTTGTTTACACATACCCCTTTATATATGCCGTCAATGCCATCAAGAGAATGCAAAACCTATAGGTGGCAGTGTAATGAGAAGCTCAAGCCCACGTTAGCCAATCTGAATCCCGAAAATAGCAACAACCGCAACAAATCACTTCCTCTCTTTTCTCTGTCTCACTTTCTTGACTGCTTAAACCTCAGTTTATCTCAGTTTACATGCAACCGAAGATTTCCAAAATTTCCTCTCTGGTTGGAGTTTTTAGAAAGACTCGTTTTCAAAGACGAATTCTCCGTTTGCGTGTAAACGAAGGGCACAAACAGAGGAAAATTTCTCAGTTTTTCAAAATAACCACGTACGTATAAACACCGGCCTGAGATCAGCCTGTCAATAGGTGTTGTGGTAGATTGCAGGGAGAGGTGAGGGGAATGGTAATTGAGGGAAGGTATCTTGCAGCCCATTGGCTCCATCCCCAAGCCTTATATGGACTTCTAAATGTGACAAGATATATGAATTAGGACAGGGATGGAATTTCGAAGGGATTTTAAGGATGGGTGAGGACTACAGGGAGTGCTCCAAAGCTCTCTTTAGTCTTCTTAAGTCCACAGGATTAGATCATAACGTGTAGTTTTTATTTTATTTATTTATTTATTTATTATTGAACTGTAACCTAAAGTACTTAAACCCTGATATCTTTTGTTAATGAGCTGGTGATGTGGAAACCCCACGACCCTGGGCTTGCCACAGTATTTATTTACAACACTGTCCTAAGTGCCTTGGGACAACTAAAGCTGATATAAGAGCGGACAGCTACTTACCTTGTGGTCTTTTATTCAACAGATTGGTACTAGAAGCAGCATCTTTCAGATAATGTTAGATGTGCCCAATTAAATCAGTACATGTCCGGGCAATCTCTCCTTGCATGAGTGGGAGGTGGGTTAACTTAATTTCAGAATATGAATGCATTTAATTGCATTTATCCTCCACCTAATCCCTGGTTTTCATGATAGAACATGTTGTGGGAAAGTAAAAAAAAATAATGAAACAGGGAATGTAGATGTATATTCACCCCACTAAAGTGCAGAGCAGCTCCAGAAGCCACAGCTCCACACACAGTGCTGAGTTTTCCACCGGTGAGTATGTGCCAATGGTTGAGTGAGGGAGCTCGACTGAAGCTGTCCTTCAGCTGGTAGGGCAGAGGAACCACAGGCTCATCGCAGTACTCTCCACCCCACTCTGGGTCACACCTGGGGAGGATGGTGGACTCAAATGATCAGATTTAAAGACAAACTGGCCATCAAGTTTAGCGAGTTTAGTAACACAAACATACTGGATACAGTAAAGTAACTTTACATGATGAAATAAAAACAGTAGGTCCAAACACCTTTCCATAAAATAAGTCATTTGGAATTAACTTTGTATTTCATTTTTACGCCTGTTGCTCATTAGTAGCAGCTGACATTCCAGATATTAAAGCATGCAAAAGGCTGCCATTACTTACACACAGGAGCTCTGTTGGCAGCGTCCGTGTCCAGAGCACATATCTGGGCAGCCATCTCCAATATAGAGGTTATCCAGAGCCCAGGTCTGCTGCTTGTCAAAGGGAGCCTGCTGGAACCAACGGAACCTTGTAGCTGGAGACCTAAAACCATAAAACAAAGTCACTGATACATTTCACAGGTTAAGTTAAAATAAATCATACACAGAAGCAAGTAAATAAGCTGTAAATCCTGACATTGCACTTTATGATTTGTTTCAGATTTTAATGTGGTAAAGGAGCGGCTCCACCACAGCCACTTGTGGACTTTATTTTGTTTAGAAAATTAAGAGTTTATTGCAGAATTAGGATAAGCCATGCGCTACACAAGTTTGTTCATGTGTGAGTTCAGGGCAGTGCTGACCTGGCATATGATGGGATAGGCAGGGTAACACGGCCCCACTTGTTAAAAGTGTCTGAAACCAGCAGCCTCTGCAGGGTGTAGGAAGAGCAGTCAGGGCTTGTAGGCAGACAGTCTCTGACCACAGGCTGCCAGGTCAGACCCAGATCCAGAGAATACTCCAACTCTACGGCTGCAGAGAAAGAATAAAAACACAATTTTTTTAAGTTTATTTAAGAAACTGCATAAACAATTTCCAGTTACTTAACTATAAGAACTTGATCTGAGCCTGCGATGAGGACATTATCTTTGCTTTTTTTTGTTATGTAATAATAACTGAATATCTTTGGGTTTTGGACTGTGGGTTGAATACAACAAGCTATCAAAGTAGATCACATTGGCCTGTGGGAAATTTGAATGTAGGATTTTTTTTTTTTTTTACATTTTATAG
>NC_045740.1:5129455-5140114 GCF_008692095.1 Etheostoma spectabile
TAATCAATTAATTGAGAAAAATAATTGGCAGATTAATCAATAATGAAAATAATTCATTAGTTGCTGCCCCTATTCACACTTATAATTGCTTACAGTAGCACGAGTTGGTGACAGAGCAGGAAGCAGAAAAGTCAAACTGGATGAAGGCGTCTTGACCCAAACTGATGTCAGTGGTAACAGCATAGCGAGTGTTGGACTTCTCTATAAATGCGAAAGCAGGCCCATCAGAGCCACAAACAGGCATTCGGGTTCCTCCAGGGTGGAGGAGCCATGACCGCCCATCAATTGAAGAGAAATCATCTTCCAAAGGTCCCCATCCACTGGCACTGCCACCAACTACCACCTGGGGAATAAGAGATACATGTTTGCATATTTAATGTGAAGAAGGCAGAGACAGTGGATATGTCAGAGGGATGAAAAAAAGTTTGGATGAATGACAGCTGTGACAGTTTAATGCTTGAATGAAAATGATTGAAATACTTATCGTTAGATGGATGAATGATTTGATGTATCCTCACTTACTGTACCTGATCAATGACCCATGGGCTGTAAAAGTGTCCATTCTCAGAGGGCTGCCACCAGCGGAGGCGAGTGGAAGGCGTGCGGGCACGCAGCGGGATCTCTAGGGCCACCAGGCGAGCCTGATTACTGCTGTTGCTAAAGAGAAATTCCTGCAAGAGGCCCCAGGTAAGACCTCCGTCCACAGAGAACTGCAGCAAAACTGGCTGGGAGCGAGGATCTGGAGCTGCCTTACCACATCCAAGACGTAGGAAGAACTGAACAAACCTGCAGAGTACAACCGTTAAACATGAGATTATCACTTTTGATTATGTATATGTGTGAACTTGATAAGGGCTTGTTTGTGTAGCTATACCTGGCATTTGCCAGGTCCATGTCCTTGGTGACCAACATGCGCAGGCCGTCCTCGCTGAAGAACAGGTGGTTCCCACTTGACATGATACCACACTTCCTGGATGGTTTACCACCGCTCAGTAGTCTGAAACACTCAGCATCTACAGCTCCCCCTAGAAACACGTACACAAACACACACAATAAACAGTAAACACACATTCTTAAATCCATCGTATTAACAAGAACATCAACAGGAAAGCTCCCGATAGTAACTTTATTTGCTGCACACCAATCAAAATAATGTTTAAAATTATTTTAAATTACAAATAAAAACATCAGCATTAATTAATTGAAGAATAATCAAGTATAAAATAAGGCACACAACTTAACAAAGATCTTTAAAAGCTTTTGGTTAAAGGGGATCCTAGTCTTAACTTTGGAGGAATATTAAAATGACCATTAAAAAAATATTTTATGGGCATAATAAGTGGGAAAGAATTTAGTCTTACATTTTACTTCAGTAAAACACTGTAAAATAAGCCAACTCCAAGCTATTGTAAACATGCAATGACTATCACCACGGATTAGGATTTCTAATAACTCAGAGTTATCAATAAATACATTTACAAAAGTCTTGTTGTGTCTGTGTGGAGATGTACCTTCAAAGTCCTCTTTGAGGAAATCAGGGTTGGGGGTGTCAGGCACCGAACAGTCCGATCCAGAGTAATCGGGGTCACACTCACAGTGGCTGCCACCCACACAGGTCCCGTGACCATTACACATGTCCTGACACTGTGGGCCAATGTAGATGTTGTCTAATGCCCATGTTGGAGGAGCAGAACCAGTTGAAAAGAAACCCTGATACCAACGGAACCTCACTGACCTGTAGGGAGGTCAAAATGCAAAGATTTGAAAGTAAGATTTATACCTTCAACAGATATAATGTTGTATGCTAATTATTTGAAAAATGTTCCACTTGTTTTCTTTTATGCATCTGCTGTACAGGATGTATCCTGTCCTTACCCACAGAGGCGAAGCTTTCCAAAATGAATGACTTCCCTCCTCCAGCCTTGAGTTGTACCAGGGAAATAGATGCTGGCAGGGTGGAGTTCTGTGGAGCACAGTGAGGAGGGCTGGGACCCACCGGCACACAGGGGTACCAAAAGGTGCCACGTGGCACCAAAGTCCCGTGAGAACTCAAGACGCACTGGGTGGGCGGAGGAACTCTCAGCTGTGCAGCCCACATTAATCTAGAGAGACATAAATATACACAACATTGGCGAAGATGACGAGCCATAACTTATGTTTTCAACAAGGAAGGTTTGCTTCGGAAAAAAGGCATCAAGGCTGTTTGTCTACCTCAAACTGGATGATAGTGTTCTCATTTACGTCAATGTCCCTGGTGGTAATGGAGTGCTCTCCAAGCTCGCTGGAGACAAAGACCATGGCTGACTCATCCTCCTCCCTACACCAATCCCATAAACGCACGCAGACACAAAGATCAGTCAAGGGTAAAAACATTGTTTTGCAAGTTTTATCATAATTGGGCTCACAGACATTGTCATTGTCAACATTCAAAAGTGTTTTTCCTACAGTCCAGTCTTCTGGTAGGGGCAGTAGAGGCCAGTGTTTCCCCCGGGGAAGAACAGCCAGTTGGACTCATTGGGGCCGTCCTCAAAGCTGTCTATCACCATCGGTGGGTTGTGTAAGGAGCTGCCATCAATGATGAGATCATCTATTACCCACACTTCCTCCTTCTTACCTAAGGGGTATAAGATTGTGGAGTCAATGTGGAAAAGAAACAATTAAGAGATGTGCAGAGCACAGATTGTGTGAATTTTAGTGTGCAACTACACACTGTGTCCACTCACCGCTGTTGTAAGGTTGCCAAAGTCTAAAGCGGGTGGCGTTGGTCTGGGCGCTGGCAGGCAGCGGCAGGTGGAGGAACAAAGTGTCAGTGGAAGCTGGGAAGTAAAACTCATCAAGCATCAGCCAGCTGATTCCTCCGTTCACAGAGTACTGCAGCAGCACTGAATGGGAGCGCTCTGGGACACCTAGAAAAGTCCACAAGATAAACTATTAAAACAATATCTTGAGAAAGAAAAGAGACAGTATTTTGACAAGAATAAACAAAAATAAAGCTATACCAATAAGAAAAAAAGTGAGTTATGTATTACCTTTAGTGATGAATTTGAAGGAGAACTGGATGTAGAGAGTGTTGGTGCAGTCCAGATCCCGTGACACTATCATTCGCAGACCATCCTGCAAACAAACAGACCAGGATTACATTGTTTGTCAGTTTTGAAAAGTCATTGATCTACTGTTAAGATATCAATCTGCGTCTTTGTGATTTAACTGTTTAATTATTACTCTGGATGTTTCTGAGTGATGTTTTGGACCCGTACCCCTTTAAAGATAAGGGCAGTGCCAGATTTAAGAGGCTCGCCGCTCAGAGTTCCCCTCTCTGCTCCGTACACCTCAGGCCATGTCTCCTGCTGCAGGTTCTCATTAAAGTTCTCTCTCAGTACAGATGGTAGGGGGGACAAAGGCACACAGTGTGCACCTCCATAACCCTTGTCACATCTGTGTGAGAATAGGAAAAAAATAAAGGGTAAGTAACATTAATATGAAGATAGAATAAAATGAACGAAGTGTGAAAATTACCAAACATTAAAATTCATCAGCTGTGCAAAAAAAGCCTGTTTTACTTACACACAGCGTCCGTTGTCACACAGACCATGTCCAGAGCACATCCAGGGGCAGCCAGGGGCCAGTAACAGGTTATCTAGAGCCCATCCCTCTGCCCCTGGGGTGAAGTGGGTTTGGATCCAACGGAAACGAGTTCTGGGGGAACTGAGGGATTCAGAAGCAAGTTATAAAGAAAAGTAGCTTCAGGAGTCCATGCACCATCAGATAATATAAAAATACTATCAAAACTGTCTCTTAACTTTGGGTATGAAAGTAAAAAATGAAGATAAAAAAACGTACTTAGCAGCACTGGGCAGGTAGACTGTGATCCTTCTCCAGTGTTTGTATTGGGTTGAGGTATAGATGGAGCTCTGAGTATAACCAGCGCAGCCAATGGCTGGTGGTACACACTCTGGGGTGATGAGAGACCAGTGATGACCGCAGTCTGTGGAGTACTCCAGTCGCACACCGTGGGAGAAGGAGGTGGACTTACTACAGCCCATACTCAACTCGAATTGCAGGAATGATGAGCCTGACACCTCAAAGTCCCAGCTCTCTGCATATCTTGGCTTTTCTGCAGACACAGTATAAAAGCAATGTCAGATTTGATTCTAGTATCCTCACTAGGTTACATGATTTAACATTCTTTTCTCCAACAGTGCTTTAACATAATTTAACTTGTACATAACTTGTATGTGTCTGCTTGGATTTGAAAAGTTTGGTTCAGCCAAATTCTTTTGTCCCTTCCTAACTGTGAGTGCAAAATCTATCACACATGCTGACCCTAAAAAAAAAAAAAACGTTTAGCTAATTTTCACGTCAATGCCACTTGGAATAAAACGTATACACCCAAAACACAAAGTTAATCCAATCCAATTGCAAATAGCCTTGCAAATAATACGTATAGGAGTTATGTGTGAAATGTGTGCGTGTTTTAGCGCATACTAAATTGGCCGGAGCTTTATGTTTATAGATGTGTTGCCAAATTGATCTGGCTTTGCATGCTAAAAGAATGGGCCCTAAATCCGCTCACAGCTTGATGCAAGCATAAATAACAGGCAGGATGTTAATTCAGGTTGGCTCTCATTTATTATGCAAGACCCACGCCGCTGCAGTAAATGGGTGATTCAATTTCTGGCTTTTGTGTGGGTTATACTGTGATGTCACTGTACAGCCATTTATGTGGTTTGTTTGTGAATATATGTGTTAGTTTATCAAATGTGCATATGCACATACTGTATGTGTATAAATGAATGGTTGTATTTTTTTAACCTTTTTTTCATCATGCAAAGTCAACTATCCAGCTTTTGCAGTAACATGCTGTTTCACATTCATTCCAACACATTCATAATAGGCTGCTCACTACAAACTGCTGCAGCTTCACTGAAGCAGTTGGGTGTTAAGTGTCTTTCTCAGGAGCCACTTGATAGGATTACAGTAGCTACTTCACTTTCCATGCACACACTTTCTGAGCCAGTCTAGGAAGTACAACTGGCAACCCAGTAGTCATAAGCCATCCTAAACGTATGTGCTTACAAACAGTAATGTGTTTGTGTGACTCACTGTCAATGGCCTCGGAGTTGAAGGTAAGTGCTGTGTCCAGAGACAAACAGTCCACAGTCACCTCCCCACCCTGAATGCGGTACCAGTTGTGCCTCAGAGGCGTTGTGCCGTCGAACTTGTCATGGAAACTTGTTCTGGAGCTATCGTTCATACCAATGAAGACATCATCCAAAGACCACTGGGCAGAGTGTTTCCCTGCAAGGATGGAGAGTGAGATGTACAGTTCTAAAAAAAATCTAAACTAAAGCTGTGATATCAAAAATATATTGTAATATTGTAAATGTTCTGTGCTTTTCCATAATATTGTGCACCCCAATAATGCACTAACCTTGCTGTGGCTGCCACCACCGAAATACTGTGTAGGGGGTTTTGGCTGCAGGAGGAAGCTCGATAGTCACCACTTGGGGCTCCAGGAAGGAACTAAATTCCAGCTCCCTCACAAACTGCCACTGGACACCATTGTTGGTAGAGAACTGGACAATGACACCTAGTATCATAGAACAAAGAGCAGAATGGATAGAACTCTTAGATGGGAAATAGATAGATTTGGGGTGGCAGTAGCTTGGTCCCCTACGGAGTTGGGTTGGGAATCGGAGGATTGCAGGTTCAAGTCCCCATATGGACCAAAGTGTGGACTGGTAGCTGGAGAGATGCCACTTCACCTCCAGGGCACTGCCAGATGCTCTTGAGCAAAGCACCGTACCCCCCCCCCCCCCAACTGCTCAGGGTGCTAATCCAGCACTGGCAGCCCACTCACTTTGATATCTCTCCATTTGTGAATGAATAGATTCTAGCTGTGTGTGTGTGATATTTCGGGTGTGTGTAATGAATTTTAACAAAAACAGAACGTAAATTGTAATTTCCCCACTTGTGATCAATAAAGGTAAGATACAGTGGGGGAAATAAGTATTTGACCCTTGCGATTGCAGGTTTGCCCACTTACAAAGAATGCAACGATCTATAATTTAATACTTATGTACATTCTAACAGTGAAAGACAGAATCCCAAAGAAAATTCCAGAAAATCACATCACATGAATTTATAAAAATTGATAACCATCTGATAAGGAAAAACAAGTATATGACCCCCTACCAAACAGAAGTGTTCTCGGTCCTAAAGGCCAGTTGGTCGTTCTTTACGGCCACAGCCCCAATCCGAAACAATTAGCTACTCAAATACACCTGCCTCACCTCGTTACCTGTATAAAAGACACCTGTCAACCCCCAAACAACCAGCATCCAACATCGCCACCATGGGCAAGAGCTTTCTACGGACATCAGGGACAAGATTGTAGATCTGCACAAGGCTGGGATGGGGCTACAGAGAATCGGAAAGCAACTTGGAGAGAAAAGATCAACTGTCGGTGCAGTTATCAGGAAATGGAAGAAGCACACCCACCCACCGCACCTCCGGTCTGGGCTCCACACAAGATCTTGCCTTGTGGGGTGTCCCTGATCATGCGAACGGTGAGGAATCATCCCAAAACACAAGGGGGAACTGGAAGGCAGCTGGGACCACAGTTACAAAAGAAACGGTTGGTAACACACTAAGCCGTCATGGATTGAAATCCTCCAGCGCACGCAAGGTCCCCCTGCTCAAAAAAAAACATGTACAGGCCCGCATGAAGTTTGCCATTCACCACCTGGACGACTCAGAAGAGGCTAGAAGAAGTGATGTGGTCAGATGAGACCAAAATAGAACTTTTTGGCCTCAACTCAACTCGTCGTGTTTGGAGGGCAAAGAACACTGAGTACAACCCAAAGAACACCATCCCCACCGTCAAGCATGGTGGTGGCAACATCATGCTTTGGGGGTGCTTTTCAGCCAAGGGGACGGGACAACTCCATCGTATTGAGGGGAGGATGGACGGGGCCATGTATCGTGGAATTCTGGACTAACATCTCCTTCCCTCAGTGAGAGAGCTGAAGATGGGTCGAGGATAGGTGTTTCAGCACGACAACGACCCTAAGCACACCGCCAAAGCAACAAAAGAGTGGCTGAAGAAGAAGCACATCAAGGTTCTGGAGTGGCCTAGCCAGTCTCCAGACCTGAATCCAATTGAAAATCTTTGGAGGGAGCTTAAAATTTGAGTTGCCAGGCGACAACCTCGGAACCTGAATGATTTGGAGGCTGTCTGCAGGGAGGAGTGGGCCAACATCCCTGCCGAAATGTGCACAAACCTTGTCACCAACTATAAAAACCGTTTCATCTGTGCTGGCCATAATCTTTTCTACAAATATAACATGCTTGTTTGTCCAGGGGGTCAATCTTGTTTTTCCCATCAGATGGTTATCAATTTTAATAAATTCATATGATGTGATTTTCTGGAATTTCCTTTGGGATTCTGTCTTTCACTGTTAGAATGTACATATGATTAAAATTATAGATCGTTGCATTCTTTGTAGTGGCAAACCTGCAAAATCAGCAAGGGGTCAAATACTTATTTCCCCCACTGTATGAGTTCGACAGATAAAGAACTAAGTACATTTAGCAGTAAGTACAAAGAAGAACAAAGAATAAATTGCAAGAGAATAAAATAACAGTTCAAAAGCTCTTATTTTTTTACAGATAAGCTGTTTAGGAGGCTGGCAGAGACTTATCTGACGCTGCAGAAACGATCAGATTGATCCACAATCTGCTGAGTGGTGGAAACAATAGAACAGACAACACTACACTTTGATTCTCCATTAGAAAAAACACTGACAATGACGACCAGATCTGTACCTACATATCCTATGCTGGATCACAAGGCAGATCAAAGACACAGGGGGAATTGGAACAAATAGAGACAAGCCAAGTGGTGAACTAATCAGATCAGATGTGGAGCTGATTGCTACAGACTGCACTCTTAAGCAACAGCTACATGAATGCAGCAGAAGGCCTTCATACAGTATGTGATAATTACCTTCGTTGCGGGAGCGAGGCCTGGTGCAAGTGGGCCCCAAACTCTTGCTTCCAATTCGGATGTAGAATTGGACCAACCTGTTTGCAAACAGTAACAACTACACTTTCAGTTTTACATTAAACAAAGCCACCAATTTAACTGGTCTCCAGTGCTTACAGATGAGAGATTTATGGGTGTGAATTCTACTCACCGTGTGTTAGTGGTGTCTAGAGGCACTGTACGCGCTTCTCTCCTCCCAGGGCTACTGAAGTAAAGAGCTTTACCGTCACCAATGATGCCACAGCCGCCTCCAATTTGTCCCCCACTTAGGCTCTGCCAGAGTGGGCTCAGCTTCCCCTCAAATCCCTCAGTCAGCTCTGTGGGACTGGCTACAGATGGGACACAACTATCCTGCTCCACTATGGAAAAAAACAGGGACTAACTCAAGCTATAGAACATAAAACACATAGAAAATAAGATCTTTTTTATTGCTTTCAATTTTATCCTTTTTCCTTTCCTATCTGTAATGTACCTGTGTATCCCATATCACAGAAGCAGACTCCAGAGATGCAATCTCCATGTCCCCCACAGTGGTTTGGACAAGGCTCAGAGATGTAAACCCCATCCAATGAGAAAGGTGGGGCATCTCTGTACATGCTGCTCTCCTGGAACCAACGAAACCTAGTTTTACTGGGAAAATGAGGGAAAGGAGATAAGGGAATGAGAAGAATACCGACATTTAAAGTCAACTGCTATAACTGCATGTTCTGTGTCTAAATAAAATTGATAAAACCCCATTATAACTTAGCACATCCAACTACATGCCTGTTACCATATGTACCTGGCTGCAACATTGCGTGGAATGACCACAGTGACCCTGGTCCACTGTTCATAGTCTCCAGTGTTGTAGACAGTGGGCTCTCTAAGCTCACGGCCACTGCCCTCACAGACACCTGCCCCTGGGGTTCCTGGGTAACAGCCCTCTCTTACCAGGGCCCAGGTACGACCGGCATCATGAGAGTACTGCAGCATGACTGGGGCTGACACGCTGAACTCTGATTCACAACCTATGTTCAGCTGGTAGGAGATACAGTGGACAGAAAATTAAAGAACAATTTAATTCTGATGAAGTAGAAGTGTTTGCCTGTTTCTCAAAATTGCTCCTGCCTTTCTAGTCTTTACACTTTCCATGAGTGTACCTTAAACTGAAGGGTGTAGCCAGGGCGTAGGGCCAGGTCCCTGGTGACGGCCACCCTGTCCCCGTCGGATCGCCCAAACACCATGGCAGAGGGTGTTGGGGCACAGAAACTGTTGTTGCTTTCCCTCTCCATGCCTTCATTACCCAGCATCAGCCACACACTCATCTGGTTCAGAGGGTAGTCGAACGCTGGCTTCTCGTAAAAGTTCTGCAGAGACAGAAGACAGGCAAGTTTATTGTAGTGTTTTGTGTTAACAGGAACCAGCGACTGCAGCCAAACACAAAACTGATAAGATAAATGGATACACTTGAAAGATTTCATAGCTGTTCTATCTCAGTTTGGCTGACACTTTCCATTAAAAAAAGAAGAAGCAATATCTCAAGACAAATCCGAAGCTGCTGTACGAGGTCAGAGAACAAATGACACGTTAAAGGAAAAACTCCTAAAATTGATTTCTGACCTGTGGTAGAGTTGGATTAGCCATAGGAATGATGTGTTTCTCCCTCTCTGACAAAATTATGACATCATCGATTGCCCACTGGTCATAACCCTCCCCAGAGTGAAGAGGCTGCCACCAACGAAACCTTGTGGATGGTGTCTTCGAGGCCAAGGGAAGCTCATAGTGGACAAAGCTGAGAATGGAAGAAGGGACATTGGCATTTCTCTCCCAAAATATACAGTACAATAATCAAATCCACATCTCAGTGTTGGAATTTAACTAAGTCAACCAAGCATTGTGCTTAAGTACAAATTTGTGTTACTTTACTTGAGTCTTTTCTTTTCATGTTACTCTTTACTTTTACTCCCCTATATTGTAGAGGAAAAGAATTGTACTTTTTACTCCACTACATTCATTTTGACAGCTTAAGTAACTTGTTACTTTGGAAATGAATACCCAACAGTAAATAGACTTATAAGTACAACTAAAATAATTAGCCGATTAAATGGAATTTCCTGCATTGAGTACTTTTACTTTTAATACTTTAAATACATTTCCTTGATAATACTTACATACTTTTACTTAAGTAACATGTTCAATGCAGTATTTTTTACAGTGTGGTATTAGTACTTTCACCAAAGTAAAGGATTTGAATACTTCTTCCACCACTGCCACATCTAAATCTCTTTTTCCATATTTACTACAAGAAACAGTAAAAGCAAATTGTGTGTACTGTTAAAGATGATGAAATATAAATGTTCCCTTTCTTCATCTGTGGTTTCTCACCGAGGCTTGGTGAAGTCAGTGAAGTACATCTCAGCGATCAGGCCCCAGCTGATGCCTCCGTCGTTGCTGTACTGCAACAGCACTCCTTCCTCCCTGCTGTCTGCCTGGTTACATTCAGCCCAGTCTCCGCCCACCCGCAGGTAGAACTGCACAAACTCCGCCCACTCAGTGTCCAGGTCCCAGCTCACCAGCTGCCTCAGCCCAGCCTGATAACAACACACACACACACACACACACACACACACACA
>NC_045740.1:5140124-5141807 GCF_008692095.1 Etheostoma spectabile
CACACACTCACACACACACACACACACACACACACACGTGCATATTAAGGAAAGGATGAATGACTAATGACTAGAAGCATTATAATATACTTTAAAGTCCGTTATTTTCACTCTACTGTATCATGGCCACTTTCTGGTGATTACAATATAAATATTGTTTGTTCAAATTGTGGGGCATTATACTCTTTTAATGGAAAGTTTGTTTTGCTAATATCTTTGTCAATCCTGGAATACATGTCACTGCAACAAATAGGAGAGGCTTCCTGGTAAGAGCTCCAGCAATTCAATTTCCAGCCATGTGTACTCATTTGGAATAGTGATAAGGTTGTGTGTAGCAAACTGAAAGTATTCTATAGAGCCATGGTATGATTACATCAAATTGACATGTTTTCAGAGTAGATGTAATTCAGAGGTCAAAGGTCATCAGTTTTTGGGAGTAAAATGTAGAAATAAATCAGAGATTGCATACTGTTCCTCTGCCAAGTTTGCACTATCCTCTTAAGTAGTTATTTAAACACGAAATATTTTAACATTTGTAATCTGGATCTGGATTTGCACCAAAACACACATGGACAATGATATGATTAATGTGCTTGATTTACTTCTAAGAAGTAAGTGCCATAGTTTATTGAAAAATATGTCATTGTGAAAAGGGCTGCATTCTTTCAATGTTGAGAAATTGTTTAGAAAGTCCCTGGGGCTGAACCTGGATCTGAATCCAAAACTTGGCATAGCTTTCCACAAAACTTAACTTTAATTTGTTGACTTCAACATTGTTGGATTCTCTGATAACTAACACAAAAAGGACCAAAAACATGACATTCAAGATGGGCAATTTTATAGTTGTCTTACCTTGCTGAAGTACAGCGACGATCCAGATGAGACCACCCCACAGCCCATGTCAGGGGTGACCACCTCTCCACCAATCACTTCCTTCCATGTGGTCAGAAGTGCATCCTGGGACTCAAAGTCAGAGAGTACACTGGAGGAGAGGGGGGAGGAGGGCTGGCAGTCTGTTCCAGAGAAACCATTGTCACACCTATGAGAGAAGACAGTGGCTTAACCGCATATCTTTGTTCTAGGTGCATCTGTGCTTTGATATGAATCCCCAAAACATCTATCAAAAGATCTTCATGGGCCTCAATGTTGAGGGATAATAGAAAAAGAGCAACCTTATAAAGTCTAATGAGTGTGTGTCTGTGTGTGAAAGCTGACCTGCAGTGTCCGTGGTCACACCAGCCATGTCCATGGCACATGTTAGGACACTGCTGGCCAATGTAGATGTCATCCAAGGCCCACTCGTCCTGCTCTCCATAGTAGTTCTGGATCCAGCGGAACCGTGTAGCACTGGACCTGAACACAGAAGGTACACAAACACAAAAATAGTTTCATGTAGATTCATACTATAGCAGCTGAACAAAATGTAATGACATACTGTAACTGACTGCTCAATTAGAACTTATAAGTAGTATTAAGTAAAAGTAATATCATGTTGCAATGCATTACATGATCTCATTAATCAACAGTGTTTGTTTGCATGTCAACCACATCATCATGTTATACTCACTAATCTACTTCTCTACTGGGGATATAGATTTGTGGATTTAGTGTTCTGGCAGGTAAAGATTAACCTTATCACATGTGTGTATGTCTATTTTCCTGTGTGTGTGTGTGTGTGCGTGG
>NC_045740.1:5141817-5150631 GCF_008692095.1 Etheostoma spectabile
GGGGGGGGTTCTGAAGTTGTGTAAAATGAATTTCAGAGAGAGGGCAATATTATCATCACATCATCTCTGTTAAAGGTAGGCTGTGGTTGTGAATGTGTGCGCAGTCTAGGTACATTCTAGCGCATGTGAGTGCCTTTCTGTGATTGCAGTTCAGTGCATGTACAGCAATGACAAATGGCTGTAGAAGGTTAGATAGTCAGGTATATTGGTAACTGATTTTACAGCAGGGAGGTTTTGTGGTCTGCTGCTTCTGTGACCTATATCAACTCAGACTACCTACTGATCATACAGAACTGGCCACAACTGTTTTATTATCATCATTTCTTTGCCATGGCCCTGTGACCTCTCATCAGACCCTGCAGGAGATTAGACCACCTTTATTTAGGAGCTGGGTGGTGAAATGAAATGGGGTTGTAGGTCACAGTGCTTCGTGTGGAAGGTTTATGAGATTGTTTAAGTTGATATATGTGTGAGCTAGGGCTGTAACAGTACATGTTTTCCTCAGAAACTGTTCAATACAGAATAACTGGTTCAGTATGGGACTTGTTTCAGTTCTACACAATCTTGTTATCTTCATACAATTTGTTTTGTATTGGCGCATACAGAACACAAATTAAACATGGTAGTCAGATTATCTGAGCTCATGGAGTGGCGAGCATCACCGATATCAATAACACAAATGAGAAGCCAGAGCCGGAAAATGCTCCTATGTCATTTTGTTTCCATATTTAGGAGAACTATATGTTTTCCAGACGAGGAGTACTAGACATGAGATGTGCGCACCTCATTTGTGTTGGTATCTCTGAAGTGTGTCTGTTTAAAACAGATTAAGTCACAAAACTCTCTGTCCACAAGAAGAATTTTTTATTGTGAAAGTGCATTAAACCATGGTGCGACTTGTTGCTGAAAAAGTGTTGACAATTCTTGTGAACAAAGCATGCTTTACAAGTAGAGATGGATGTGTGTTTGTGCACATGTCCATAGTAGTGTATCAATGTGTGTGAGGGGTGTGTGTCTATGTATACATGGACCTGCAGAAATTAATAGTAATAGGTGTGGACGCTTCCTAGTATCCTCATTTGAGCTTTATGTTATACATCTTACTGTATCTCAGGTGCATTATGCTTGTTAACTACAAAAGACACCATGAAAGAACAGATCAGAGGACACATTATCCCAGAGGGCACTTTGTGAAACTTTTCTTTCATGTCTTCTGTAAAGATGTTGAGTTTCCTACCATGTCTTCTGAGGCAAAGACAAAGTGATGCGTCTCCAGTCTTTGAACTCTGATGGGTGGTAGACACTGGGAGCTGTAAACTCCGAGCAGCTTGGCATGCCAGGCAGACAGGCCTAGGTAAAAGGAACAAGGCTTTTCATTACATTTTCAAAAATACTTTTACTGTATACCCATTTGGGGGTAAAGGCATTGCTGCATTGTTAATTGCTCAGAGTTCATAAAACAACGTTTTTTATCATTATGGATTTTCTTTTGTGCGAAATTATTCAGAAACAGTTTGATATTCTACAGACACACACTGAGGATGCATTAGCCCCACAGTGTATGCATATAAAACCCTAAGGCAGGATTACAGTATCTCTGACCTTGAACACTGGAACACAAGCAGGGATTTAAAGCACAGGACATTCAGTGAGTTACACTCTGCACTTGATGATTGCAGTTTTGTGCACTTGGAAGAATTAAGAGAAAATTCAGTGATGGAAGACTCATTAAGCCCTATTCAATTTCAAAGGCAATAAAAATCTTGGCAGATACTTTGGTGCCTTATGAATATTTATGAGCCAGTTGTGATCCCAGAAAATCTTTGTTGAATCATGGGAACATAATCTGCTTGCTGATTCAAGTATTGCCATGTATTTGCTAATGGTAGGAGGATAAAAAGTAATTGCGATAATTTCTCATTTGAAACAAAGTGTCACATTTAAAGACTCTCATTATTTACATATTACATATATTACAGAGGTTGTAATGTGTAAATCAATATTCATGATCATGAACAAATGATATGTCTCTCCAGGATGACTTCTACAAGTTTTAGTCATAAACAAAGGTGTGAGCCTGGCTGTGAAAACAAAAGGGATCGGATGTTAACAATCACTTACCATGGGGAACAAAGTTGCATGTGTTTCACGTTCCTTACCTCTTTGACCAAGTGCCAGGTGAGGCCGTGATTGGTGGAAAACTCCAGGCGGACCTGAGTGTCAATGTGAGGGGAGGGCTCGCGGCCACAGCCCATGACCAGTGAGAATTGTAGACTGTAGGAAGCTCCGATCTGCATTGACTGAGTTTCCACATAACGAATACTGAAGCCAAGGCTGGGCTCACCAGAGAAACTAGAGTAGAACATGGAGGAAGAGAGGATACTATACTGTATATCATATGCTGTAGTCGTGCACATTCTTAAAACTACGAGTAGAATCTTTATGTCAGTTCAGCATTCTTTCAAATTGTTCTGATGGCATAATGTTTGGTTTTTAGGAATAAAGACAATCCTGGTGAAAATAAAAAAACAAGAACAAGTTGCAAATTACTGTTGTATAGTAACTAAGAATTGAACACATTTTTACTACTCAATCATGTTTGGACCCAGTGGAGATCCTTTTATAAAATTAAAAACAAAAGCATGCAAATTTTGTGCCAAATAATGACCAATACAGTATTTGTATCTCCTACCTGAGGGTCCAGTCATGCTGGCAGTAGGGCTGTACATGGCCGAGATAGAAACCAAGACTCTGAGTGACGTCCAGCACGTTGCTGAAGTCCAGACTTATGGTGTTAAACAGCACAGAGGTCATGCTGATTTCATCCAGGGCCCACACATCGTGACCACGACCTGAATGGTATGGCTGCCACCAGCGGAACTGGACGCCAAACTTCCGAGCACCGGCTGGGAGTTCAACTGACACAATCCTGGTTGGGGAAAAGAGATGATTAAACCAAACTAGTGCATGCTCCATAGTCACAACTGCACATATGTGACATGTATTTGAGGACAGTATCCAATACTGCAAACATTTTAGCTGGAATTAATCCCAGTGTATAGGGATTTTTGCCCCCAACATCTCCTTCCAGGCAGTAAGGCAATGGTTATGTTTAAGGTCTAGGTTAGGGTTAGCTGCCTGGAAGACGAGGTTGGAGACAAGAAATGCCATCGAGCATTAATCACACAAGCTGGCTGAACTGTGACTCTGACAATCTTTAATAGATTCTGATACAAGACAGATGGTCAATATAACAATGAATTAGAAATACAGCATCAAACATCTCTTTAGTTTTTTTATAGTCCACTCTGTTTTCCACAAAGACCTTTCATCTCTTTGTCAAGACTGATTCCTGTATGTTGGTATTTTGTACAAACATACATGTTGATAAAGTAAGAACCTGAACTTGCACCTGCAGGTCAGATAGTTGAGTAGAACTTGTCCCTGACTCACTGGCCCCAGTTGACTTTTCTAGTGGTGATGAAAAGCGCTGAGAACCGGCGTTTGCAGCTGGAACGCAGCCCACTTTGTCTTCATTACACAAATAGATGGCTTTAACTAACTCAATTGGTTCCAGTGGCTTACACCTCCAGCACACCATTAGCAATGCAAATTCGTGTGTTGATGGAGCCTTAGTATCTCTGTGGAATCATAAGCATCTCATGCATACATACTCTACACATAGGTGGTACCTTGGCTCATGGAAACCTTGGTAAGCGTAGTGCTGCAGCAGCGTCCAGGTGATACCATTGTCTGAGGAGTAATGCAGCAGGACCCCCTCTCCTGGCTGGTCTGGGGCAGGACATGAGCTCAGGGTGCTGCGGCTGCCGAGTCGAAGGGTAAACTGTAGGTACCTGCAGAGTGTGAAAGTAAGAATATGAAAGAAAATGAAAGCAAGAAAAGGTAGGACCAGTTGGAGAGTCAAGGGGGTTACAGTAGCACTTGGGACAGATGTGTGAAAAAGGAAATGACATAGAAAGAGCAGCTTGCTAAATGAGGAAAAAAAGTAAGGTGACCAAGAGTACTCAGTAAGGAAATATGTGTGTGTGTGTGTGAGAGAGAGAGAGAGAGAGAGAGAGAGGTAAAAGGGTAGACAAACAGACAGTCATGCAGAGTAGAGAGGTGGGAGAAAGGTGGCAGGATGATGGATGAGATGATTATATAAATGAGGACAAAATTAGATGAGAGGACGTGGTGGGAATGCAAGAGTAAGACAGAGAGAGAGTCAGAGTTGAATGAGAGTCAGAGTTCATATCCATGTATCCATGTTAACTGCACAAAGTTCAAATGGAGCACAAGTTTTCATCCTTTTATGTGTTCCTTTATATTTTGACAGACTTTTTTTCATCATTTTTTTCATTATCATCTAAACTAATGTAATATTTATTAAAATTCCCATCATCTATCTAGGTCTGCCAGTCACCCCCCAGCTCCCTCTGTCCTTGGCTGAGCTGTGCTTTCAATAGTGATGCAGTTTCCTCTTTCAGGCAGCTGTTCACTCAATCAGCCAGGAAACCGGCATTAAATATGGCCATCAGGTGGCACACTGAGAGCCGCAACAGGCATAATCAATCTAACACAGATGCCATATCTAACTTCACTGTTCTGTCTCCATCTTTCTTTCTCTCATTTTCATCCTCTCCTTTCGTCTCTCCTCTCATCTGCAGTCCTCCCTATGATCACACTCCATCTCCCAGCAAAGGAACACAGAGTTTGAGGGATTGATCAAGGATGAGAGTGGATAGCTGACTAGCTGGAACATTTGCAGTATAAATCAGAAGTAAAGACACTTGATGAAGACGAGCCACGGTTTTACAAAGTAATCTACTGGTGACAAAATCACAATGAAAATGTACCATATCTGTTGTATGTATACAAGAGCATACATGTGAGTTCCCTCATGTCTGTGCCTATGTATAAAAGAAGTTTGTTCTTGATTTTTATATTCATGTTCCTGTTCTCTAACAGCACTTTCATTACCTGGCCTGGGAACTGTCCAGTGGAGCGGTAACCAAGTGTCTCCTGCTGTCTCTGTTGAAAACCAAGGCCTTGCCACTGGCCAGCACCCCACATCCAAAGCTAACCTCAGCCCCACGAAGTGAGGAGAAGCTGTGGTAGGAAGAGAGGCGTGGGCTGGAGAAACCCTCGGACAGGAATGCCGGGAAGGTCTGGGAGGCAAGCTCACAGGCTGGACCACTAAAGCCTGGGTCACATCTGTGAGATGGAAAGAGAGAGAGAGGGAGAGAAAGAGAGAGAGAGTGAGAGGTAGAGAAGAGGAAGACATGAGTGATTAAAAAGAGTGAAGAATACAATCGATAAAAAGAAGACAGGGATAATGAAAATCCATTAATAAATCATAACCATAGCACAATTTGAATAATGTTGAATGGTGATTGGTGTTGTAAGGCATTAGATGGATTATGTGCAGACTAATTTTGAAGTAGAGACATTGGATTTATTTGGTTAAATAAAAATCTGATACTTACTTGCAGCCTGTGCGAGAACAATGTCCTCTCCCAGAGCAGAAACGAAGGCAGGCTGGACCAAGATACACTGAAGCAAAACATGGAGATAACATTTTTTATTTTTTTGCATACTTAGCTGAGCTGTAATAAAAATGTTTGTGATCCAAAACACATCCTGAACGGAGGAAGGTTTGGGGCTCATTTGTGGGGTCCAACTAGACAAGAAAACAATGGGTTTTCATGATACTATGTCTACCGTGTAACCTGCATATATAGCACTAACCATTGTCTATGGCCCACATGTTGCCCAATCCAGTGCCAGACTGTTTCCAGCGGAACCGTGTTGTCTCTGTCAAGGCAGCATTGGGCAGAGGGATGGAGATTCTTGTCCACCTGGAGAGACAATATACATTATGCATATATCCAGTGACTTTCTGACAATGATACAAGCACAGTGACACACATACAGATGTGAAGACTCATTCATACCCGCTGTAGTTGTCAGAGGAGTAGATGGTGCTGTGAGGTAGATGGGGTCCAGCACAGAGCTCTGGCAGACACTCAGTGTGGAGCAGAGACCAGGAGCGACCGTGATTGGTGGAAAACTCCAGACTCACGCTAATAAAAAATAACAGAGAACATTTTAATTGTCAAATAAAAGTAGTGTAAAATGACTAAAGTGCTCTGAATTTAGATAAGATAAAAAGAGTAAATTATGTCATCAGAGACTACACTGTAAAGCATGTGCCTTTACCCCGTCTACTCTTTTATTAATAAGCACTCTGCAATTTAATATAGTTGAAGCTTCAAATGACTGCAAGTGTTTGAAACTTGAGTATTTAAATAACCAGAAGAAATGTAACATGATCTTAACAATCTCCTTGAACTTATATTTCTTATTTTCTGAGACCAATTGGGTTCAGATTTCTCTAGATGCTTCTGTTTAGAAGCATTAGTGCATTGTGCCCTTAAGTTCCCTGTGTGCACCATGTACCATTCTAGACCCTAAAATAACCAAGTGAATCTCGGATGTTTCACTTGGCATGTGGAGGTCTCCTCTCTTACAGCCCAATTCATGATTTTGATTTGGCGATATTTTCACATAAAAGCACTACCTAACCTAGTTATCAAATGGGTCACACCTGTTGGCAGGCTGGTAGGAGCCACAGCCGAGATTGATGGAGAACTGAGCAACATGTGTGTTGGTACCAGGCAGAACAGGGAGTAGCTGCATGAAGTCCACAGCCCATACATGGCGGTTGGCACCACCATGTGACGGCTGCTCCAGGCAGAACTGGGAGACTGGTGTTTGTAGCTCAGTGGGCAGTGCCACCGATATGACCGCAGAAGTCTGAGACAGGAGAAATGGAAGATAGATCACAATACCCTAAAGCTCAAGATGATGTGTTTAAATTGCTTGATTTGTTGTCCAGAATCCAAAGGTATTCAGTTTACTTTCACGTACAAAGAAAAGGAGAAAATCCTCACAGATGAATGCTGGCGTAAGCCAAATAAAAAAACCTCCGCATTTTTGCTTAAGCAGTTTATATGGTGGGACAGTTCTATTTCTATATAACAGTGATGGTAAGCAATTTATTGGCATGCAGTAAAATGAGCACTTCATGTTAATCAACGGTTCATAATAATCTAATAAAATCAAAATCAAATTCAAAAATAATAACTATATAATAGTACATATATTTATGTGTGTGATTATGTTGGGTATGTCTCACCCTGTAAGAAGAGTAAGGAAGAGTGTCGAGCACCACACGTTCCCTCCTGCCTTCAGACCTTCCAAACAGAATCACGTCGTTCTCATGAGACTCTCCTGGATCACAGTCGCCACCACCTTATCATAAACACACATCAGTATGTTTATGCAATGTAAGACACATTTGCAATACATGTTGGTGAAGGCATCACAAAGAGCAAAGCCATGTAGTCTACACAACAAAATATCAAGTACTGCTACTGTTATACTGTATTATGAATAGAGCATTTCTATACCCATGGTAAAGTAGAAGCGAAGGTTTCCATAAGACGTGGTGTCGAGGTAGGGGGTGCACACTCTCCTCCGGCCCTCTTTCTCAAACACTAGTGCTGAGCCCGATTCAATCTCTCCACACTGGGTCCCATGGACAGCACCCTCTATGTCCCAGCTGAGTAAAAAAGCAACATGGACAGGGAGGGCGGGTTTAGTCAATATAAAATGTTTATGTTGAAATGCTTTTTCTTTTGTTTTTTAAAATAAGTGGTACTTGAAATTTTTAATAGGAAGTATTTAAGCAACCTTAATAATTTAAAAAAATGCAATGCAATTAGACTTAAAAACTTAAATAGCTTGTATTTTTCACAGTCAGATGGTTTATGGCCTGAACAATTCATAATTGAGAGTAAATTTAGATAAGAAAAGAAAATAAGCCTAAAAATAACAACACAATGTGAATATAGAATTCACAGTTTAATAAATAGAAAAGGAAACAGTGGGGCTACATTTATTGGAAAAATTTAAGCACTCAACCTTGGCCAAATATCATCCCCAAAAGGGACTTTATTGACATAACAGCACACAAATCAAGAAATCATAGAATGCAAACACTTGTGTTTATAGAAGGCCTACTTTACACATCATCTCCCTCAGGAGTATTACTGAAGTCAGTAAACAGTTTCCATAATTCACACCTCACCAGTAAACAAACAAAATGCCAGGAATACAGCATACATCACCTGGAAAAGGATTTAAAAATACTGGACACATATTTCTGCACAGTGGAGAGAGGATCCTCATTAGCAGTGACAGAAGTTAACTCAGTGTGTCAGCCCTCTCCTGTGTTCATCTACCTCCCCTCCCTCTTTCTCTTTCTCTCCCCTTTCCTTACCCCCGTGTTCCTCTATTTTCTGCCATGCACCATATAAACTGGTGTGTCTCTCTCTTACAGCCAGTATTGGGTTAAATGACACTTAGTGGAGAGTAGCATTAACACAAGCAAAAATTCTCCCTGCCTACCTCACACATGTGTCAGCCCATGACGCCTGATAGGTGAGAGCTAGCATGCACTGTAGCATATTGGCAAGCTGCAAGAAACTGTGAGGGTGTGGGGCGGCCGTAGAAAAACCCTCCTGTTTAAGATCCTTCTCATTAATGGAAGAACCTACTGACAGACCTGGTGCTTTAGGCCCATAATTACTCTCTGACAGTAACACTATCTATCATCTCTTCTCTTTTATCTCTCTACCTCTTGCAGTGTCTCTGACAGCGTTTCCTTGCTGTCTGCTGTCCAGTGTGTGTTTGCAAGCGTGTGTGTGTGCGTGTGTGTGTGTATGTGTGTGTGTGTGTGTCTGTGTGTGT
>NC_045740.1:5150641-5158391 GCF_008692095.1 Etheostoma spectabile
GTGTGTGTGTGTGTGTGTGTGTGTGTGTGCGCGTGTTTGGTGTGTGTGTGCGTGTTTGGTGTGTGTGTGCATGTGAGAATCTAATTCTGAACAGATGGAGTGCTGTCTCTGTAGCAGTCAGAGGCTTGGCATTCACCTGTGTCAGCACCAAAGCTTGACTTAAACTTGTGCAACACGCTGCATGTCGCATCACTTGACATATGACAAGTGACAAGTGTCAAAGCACGTGCATGTGTACACACACAGATAAATACCAGAGCACTGATACAAAAATAGTCTCTCTCTGTTCTCTCTGTGCCCAGATGCTAAAATAAAATGTATAATTCTGAACTGACCCTACATTCATGTTTTCTTGTGTTATTTTGGTTTTGCATTTAGTTTAAGATTCTTCTTGGTTATCTTAAAACCTTTATTAGCATCATGGCTGTGGACCAAATCCCCCTCAGTATCAGGTCAGATGAGTCAGTGCCACATTTTTACAAAGCTTTTAAAAACATGTTAATCTGTATAGATTGACATTTTAATAATGTAGTACTTTAGTGTTTTGTTGTTGTCTGTAAATTTAGTTTTAATGGTCTAGTCTGACCTGTAATTGTTTAGTAGTATTTTATGGTATTGTATTTTTGTGTGCACTTGTGAAGCAATTTGTAACTGTGTTTTTGACAGATGGACTTATTTAAGATACATTTTATAAAATGATCCAGTAAAGGGGACGGAGGAAGAAATAAGACCATCATCTTGACTTACTTCGAGGGTGGGCTTTCAAAGTCTTCCTCCCAGTAGCTCCTTCCCTCCTCACGATGCAGGTCAATGTCTCTGGTGGAGGCAAAGCTGTGTCCAACTCCCTCACTACCATGGAAATAAAGGGCATTGCCCTCGGACTGACAGGCATGCTAGCCAATAAGAAAAGAGGCATTAACACATGAAAAAGGTAACCACTTTTGCAAAGCAGTGTCTTAAAAAAAATCGCTGTAAATTGAAACACCTTTCTTGTGGAAATGTTCTTCCCTTGCTCTAAGGTTTAAAGTTTCTCATGATTATGGTATTTACGATGCTTTAACATGGAGCAGAGCATAAGTTCAAAATCTTGTGAATGAAATCCATGTGTAAAGTAGGGAATCCATGTAAATGTCCACTTGCTTATTAGTGTACCTTGACAGTAGCTCCAGGGAAGAAGAGCCAGTTGGCAGTGTTTGGAGGATCCAAGTTGTCCTCCATGAGGGGGGCTCTGTGGGCAGCATTAACCAGCAGCACATTGTCAAGCCCCCAGCAGGACTCATAGCCTTCGGGGCCTTGGGGAGCCTCCTGAGACCAGCGGAGACGAACGCCATCATCCCTGGAGTGATGTGGCAGGGGAAGCAGGTGTATGACAGTGCTGCTGTTGGTAGGGGCCCTAGAGGAGAAACATGTAACATGAAGGTCTTGTTTGTGGGGGCTGTGTTTATGCATTTAAGTATTACATTATAATGCATTACATAATCATCATTAATCATTAAAATAAGGCTGAAATAGCCACATATGGCAAGACATTGCATGTCCTTATGGTGGTGCAAAACAGAGAGAAAAGAAGGTTTCAGAATTAATCCAAGTGAATTAGTTGTTAATTAATGAGATGATTTCTGTGTCTAGACAAAAGCATAACATGCACTTACTGCAGATAAATATTGTATTTAGAGGATTCTATCATTACATTATGTCTTAATTTTAGAGCTGACTAAACAGAGGGAGGAGGGAATAGAGGGATGAAAAACAGGGGGATCCTAGAGAAACAAACAGGAGTGAAATGACAAATCGAGAGGGGGAGGTGTGAATAAGGAAAAAAGAGAGGGCGGGTGTTCATAGCAGATGGAAGGACTGTGGGATGGATGAGGAAGAAGGAAGAGGAGGAGAGAGAGAGACCTGATCTTCTCCAGTGTGATCCAGTCATCTGAGGTGTTGGTGTTACCAGTTAGGCTGTATGACACAGTGATGCTGGGGTCTGAGTAACTGAACCGACAGGAGCCTGAGCCTGGGGAATATAAACACACACAGAAGATAGAAATATATACAGGTTTTCTTTTTTCAACAATTTAATTTTATCAATAGGGCAATGATCCTTAGTATGCCCAGAAGGGCAGCCAGGCCAGGCATGGTGGCTCTTTCTGACTGATTTCTCCCACATTCCTCCTTTAGCCAAGTGAAAAATGATGTCTAAATGGTGTCACGGTGGAACTAAGTGATCTGCGGCTTAACAGGGCTGAGAGAAGTTATGAGGCGGTATGAAGGGGTTGTGCAGAGGTGATTGGAGGAGCTGAGGTAGGACCAAAGATTCTATAGCCAACTGTAGCTACTGTTACACTATTATTACTTGAGTGTATGTGTGTGCATTCTCTTATGGATTTCTGCTTGACGAGATTTGTGTGGAATCAGACTATATTTGCACCTTTAAAATGTGGGTTTGTGTGGGTGCTGTGGGAGCTGGAGAGGTCAAAGGTTGCTAATGGACGAAGCAGGCAAACCATCACGTCCCCACCTTAACTCTACCCTCCCCTGCTCTCCCCCTCCTCCCATACCACCTGAAGGTGTGCAGCATACATGTCCTGCCGTGCAGCTGCCTCCCCACTGAATACAGCCATGCATTAACCTGCTACCACTTCATTGCAATGCTCTACTGAACTGCTCCGTAAACAAATCTACTGCATCACAAGCTCATATTAATGTACTGCAAACGAGAGCACAGCCAGACAGAATAAAAGATGGGGAAAGGGAGAGCAAGAGACAATATTGTACAGGATGGGGGGTGAGTGTGAGAGGGGTTGCCGTTTCAGTATGTACTCTTATTTCCTCCAAGTCATGTTCCCATGAGAAGTGGTGGATGCATGTAATGGACATTAAAAATACAATATCTCTAAAACCTCTGCCATGGCCTTCTAGGTGTCTTTTTTCCAGAATATTGTAAATCATTCATTATTGTGATAGGAAAGGCAGAGAGAGAAAGAAACAGAAATATAATGTGTACCAGTTGGCTTGCTGACATGTTCCAGGGCTAAACCTGCCTAATCCTTGAGGATGACAAAGAGATATATAGTCCTTGCTGCAAAACACTGTTGCACATGGGGCTAAGATCATTTGAAAATGTCTATACATAGGACTCTTATACAACATCTGTCTTTATGTCTTTATGTATTGTTTGCAATGCGTGTGGAGGTTTAATACTCACCCAGGGCAAACTGCAGGACTGAAGCTGTGCTAGTGTTGAGAGGTACAGTGGTCTGGGGAAGATACACAAGGCAGTTTAGGATGTCACTCATGCATAAAATGATTTGCTGAACTTAATTGTTTAAAAATTAACACAAAGCTAAAAAGCTACTTTTCACTGATCTTTTCTGGTTTACCCTGATAGTTCTGTTGCACCTGTAACCACATCTAATAATGATGTAAATTGTTTTCAACCCTTCTGAACACAATTCTGCATCACTGCAGAAGGGTGACAATTTCAACCACTGGAGTTGAGTTAGGTTATTCCTCAAATGGGAAATTGGTGGAGCATTTTTTTATTGTATAATATCAATAAAATCAACATAAAAAAATAAAGTTATGTATGTGTGTATGTAGTGTGTATGTGTGTGTGTGTGTGTGCAAGAGAGTGAGAGTGTGAGAGAGAGCCAATTATAGGCTGTGTGTACATGAATGTATGTTCTTGTTGTTGTTGCTGTTATATTTGAGAATATCCGTGTGTAAACAATTCTGTGTTTCTGGATGTGCATGCTTGTTGCACTTGACAGAAGAGCTGCCAGGCAGCAGCATCAAACATTTGGATCAGTGACAGACAAAGCAACTGTTTATCAGAGAAGTAAATAGAATCACGAGGTAATAAACACTTCTGTGCTGCTGACTAGCTTTCATCTCTTACAACAGAATACACAGCCTGAAATCAACTTTGTAAAGATAGAAAGAGGGCATGAAAAGGTTTAGATAAGCAATTATGAGTGTATGTGTGTGTGTGTGTGTGTGTGTGTGTGTGTGTGTGTCTGTGTGTGCGCGCTACACTGCATGTCAGGCAGTATCCAGACACTAGTGCATTATACTGTAAATTGAACATGATATGATACTCGTTCCATCGTGTTCCTTCTGTTTTACTTTTTACTTTTAAATGTCACATTACACATGTCGTCCTTAAACTTCTGTGACCTTCAGATTAATGAGAAGTTAGTTTTGGCTAAAACTGCTTGAGTAAAAAACTCCAATGCCAAACAGGTGTTGCAGCAATAATTTGAGTAAAAGTTGGTGGATGAACAAAAGCAAGCTGTTATGTACACGTTATATAGATTTTTTTCTGTAACCTGTTGACACAGAGGAATGAAAATAGAAAAAGCAAATAATGACATAAAGTTACTATAAATGTTCGAGAAGCAATATCACTTCTTCTTATTCCACAAATCTTAAAACAAGGTCAGCATGGTTTTCATTTTTTACCACAAATATGGGGCACATAAAAAAAAGCTTCATGATATTGGCTCAATGTTTGTGCATTTAGTTGTTTTTTGTTAGCACTCACTATAAATGGAAAAGATAATAGTAGGCTAAATTGCAAAATGTGTTATTTGTTATGTGGCTAAATGCATGCTTTTATTTTGAAATTAGTTTCAATAGCTAGATTACACCAGGCAAATTCCCATCACCTTCTTTGTTAAAAAAAACCTAACAGAGTAGACATTTCTGGGGAGCTTATAGAGATGCAGATGTTTAAAGAAGAGATTCTACTGTGGTCACAGCTAGTATGCCGTAATGTACTCTAGTTGCGGTTGTGGCTACTGAGTGGTTGGTTAGGATGTATGGTCAATGGGCCGTAAAATGCACAGCGGTGGCAGTGTGGTCAAGCATGTCAGTTACCAGCTCGCGTTCTCCAAAGGGCTCACAGAAAGTGACCGCTCTGCCATGCATCAGTACACCACACTGCTCTCCCACCTCACAGTTACTGCACTCAGACCTAACAGGGGAGGAGAAGGTATTGAGTTAAAACAAAAGCAAGAAGTCTCATTGGAGCGCATCATAGATTTAATGAGGGATTGCACTCTAAGAATATGAGAGGAGTCGTAACTTTTTCACCTACCAGATGCTTGAGTCCAGCTCTCCCTGGAGGTTGGAGTCAAAGTCGTCCCGCAGCACAGCATGTTTGCCATGGAGCTCCACTACTCAAACACACATACCATATGCTCACAGTTAGACACAGTTCTGTATGATACCTTGCCTTTTCATGTTGTAATTACCTCCGTGATTATAATATCAAAAGAAAAAAAATACAGCAGACAATGAAACACAGACTCACAAAGACTAGGTCTCAATGGGGACTCGGTTGGAGCTGAAACAGACAGAAAACAAGGGAGTAAAAATTGTGAGTTATTCAGCAGCAACATTTTGTATGTATAGGTATAGTCTGACATCTGTCTGATTCCAGTCCTGGGCAACTTCCAGGCAGTTAGTTTTCATAGGCAGATTGACAGCTGTAAAAGTGTATGTTCTGTATGAACATATGGAAAAAGTGTGTATTAGTCAGTAAGTGCAGGTAAAAGGGCTCATTCTCAAATCATCTCTGAGTGAAACAAACTTTCTCTGTGTCCTGGCCGGACATGGCTACAGTCTCTTGGCTGCTGCTGATAATTCCTTTTAGTAATGAAAGGCCGGGCGGCCATGATTAACGGTTCAATGCCAATTAACCGCCATTCACCCCAGAGGCGCCTGTGTGCTGTAATCTGTGGCCACTGCCTTACTAACACACTCAACCATCAATCTATCCTAGGGGATACACAGCTCTGAGAGGAGGAGGGAGGTGAATGGAGGGAGGCATTGAGTGTTATGGCCTAATTAATCAAACATTGGTTAAAAAAACACTTGCTCCAACTCAATCACAGGGAATACTTAATACAAAACACTCCGCATCCACATTTAAAAAAAATATGTTGTAAATATGCATCCACATTTTTAAAAAATACGTTGTAAATATGAGTATGGAAAAATAAGATTTTGGGTATGACCTTTGGGCTAGAAAAGATGGAGGATCTAATACATAGTGTGGTTTAAAACTTAATAAATCAATCAATTTATTGATTAGTTTGGTGGAAACTTTGTTTAATTAGCTGGTGCACACAGAATGGATGGATTAGTGGATGTCATATACTAAACACAGGCTTGCACCAAAAAACGGTTGCACCAGGTGATAATCACACTCGAGAACTTCCCTGTTGTATATTGAGATACAGCCACTGACATCATGAAATAAAACGCATCTTTGTTTATATTGTTAGAGAATTTGAGTTTAACCTTGTTTCGTGATCAGTCATTGTTGAGTAGCACATTGGCTTAACCTCACATGTCACCCAATCCCTTTGAGCTTTCTTACTCCGCTCTGCTAGTTTTTTAAGACAGCCTTACTCCAGACAGAAGAGTAGAGAAGGATAATCTGCCACAGTATTCTCCATCCAGGATGAGTCTGCCCACCTGATAAAATGAACTTAGATAACACAGTGAAGACTCATTCCAAAGTTTTGATTCACATTACTTAAGACTTTCTTTCAAACCTTACAGCAGTTCAGAAATTTCCTCTGAGAGAGGGGCTTACATTTGAGGAAGCCCACCTAAAACCCCACATAAACAACATAACTTTAATCAAGAGAGGATGGATTATCAAAAAGAGGTTTTTTACTATTGTAAAGGCTCTGCTAATGTCTGTACTTGGAGCTCCAGCCTAACTTTTGTTAGCTGGCCCAATTTCTTTCCATTTGATCCAAATGCTTTGCAATTACAAAATGGATTAACTATTCATAGAGTGCTGGTAAAAGTTGCATGCTGGCTGCAAAAGTTGGAGTCTTAGTGGCCTGTGTGACAGAGTTGGGCGGTTCAGTGCTGCGTCTGTTGCTGCCGCTCTGGTGGGCCCTGATGTTCAGCTCTGTGGCTAGAGCTCGGGCTCGACGATGAAGCCCATTAAACCGAGATCAAAGGGTCTTCTTCCTTCCACTCCGTCTCTCCCCCTTCCTCACCCTCTAATCCTCCAAAGTTAGCTGATTCAAAACATGTTAAGAGGAGCAATCAATCCCAGCATGTGCCACTCTGTCATGTTTCCTGTACCTTATTATTCCTATTAAACTATAATAAAAATGAAATATTTTATAGTTGTGAGCTCAGTTTACATGAGAATGTGTTCAGCTTACATATTCAACCTAAGAAGAGCATTTACTGAAACCCGATTCCTGGTAATCCACCCTTTCAAACTGACATAAAGTAATAAATGCTTGGTTGGTATTCTGCTCTCTACAGTCTCTCACTATAACAAACCCTTCTAAATCATTCTAAGGCTTTCTAGTGAGGCCATTTGGCTGGAGAAGGCCCAAAAGATTTTTTGGGGTGGATAATCCCTTCAAGCTTCCAGAAAGGCCTCATTTACAGTTTTCTTTCTCCATGCTTCATCACGTTCTCCTGCTGTCTCTCTCACTTCCCTTCTATCACAATCTCCCCCTCCTGCCCACCCCTCCATCCGCACCCATACTGTCTCTCTCTGCCTAAACCTCTGCGCATCGGGAGCAAACAGTGGCACTCATTTCACTAGGATTAATCTCCTCTCACTTTCTTAAAGACTTCAATTACTGCCTCCTCTATTTGCAGCTCATCTCTGTTAATGCCTGTATCTCCCTGGCTAGGGCTTATACTCACAAGCATGCAGAGGGACGCACGCATGCGCACGTACGCACAAACACACACACACACACACACACAC